>NW_025920130.1:1820031-2120031 GCF_902686445.1 Sciurus carolinensis | reverse complement strand
AAACACATAATTCATAAAAAAGGAGAAAGGAATAACTTAAACTGTGTTTTATTGAACTTACCCAAATTAACACCCTCTCCCACATGTAACCTTATTAATGTAGAGTCTTACAAAAATATCTTTTTTTCTGGGAATACTGAAGAGATGCCCATTTGAAAGCTGATTATGGCCATGAATTTTGCATGATTTAATGGAAAAGGCAATGATTATACCACTTTGAACAGAATATTTAAGAATCAGGGTGAAGTTATCCATATTTTCTAGTCTGCTTTGGGAGGTGGATGCTCCTTTAGCCTATGTGTTGAAGTGACTGTTCATATAAGTTTTTTAGATTTGTCGTAAATTACCAAAGACTGGGTAGTTGTAAAAAAAATATTTATTTTCTCAGTTTGGGAAGTTTTTGGTACAGTTGTTTCTTCTGACACCTGTCTTCTTGGCTTGGAGATGACCCTGCTCCCTGTGTCTACATATGGCCTTTCCCTGGATCTGTCTGTGCCCTGATCTCTTCTTATAAGAACACAAATTGTATTGCTGTAGGTCTAGGTATATGAACCTATTTTGCCTTAATTATTTAAAGACTGTTTCTCCAAATACAATCACACTCTGACATATGGAGGGTTAGTATTCTAATATAAGATTTTGAGGGAACATAATTCAACCCACATTGCTACTATGGGTAGTGGGTCCTTTGCTGACCCACTAGGAAATGCAATGTGAACAAAACTTTATTCCCTTTTTGTTCATGTTAAATGACAAAGCTTTAGTTACTCTAGAATAATCCAGGAAATTCTGAATCATATATTTCAATCAATAAGTAGTTTATAAGTCATTCTGTGCAAGGCAAGAAAAATGAGAAAATAATAACCAATTCCCCTGCTCTAATAGACCCTAAATTTTAGTGTGTGGGGGTGACAAAAACCAAACAAAAAGCTAGTTGAATGCAAATACATGTGGGCTAATTGTATCTATGATGAATCATAAATGTTTTTGGAAACTGATCTATGTATCTACATAATTTAAATTAAAAATAGACATACACATATACACATAATCCATAAAAAGGTAAATGAAAATCATGAAGCATTTTATGGGGTATCTATATTTTTCTTACATTAATAAGGTATTTTATACTTCTAAAACTTTATCTATGGTGAAGCTGATGACTGGAAATAGTAATTCCATTGTTTAAGGTTAGAAAGTCTTCGGGTTCCAGAACTTGCATATGTTTTCCAAATTCACAATTGCATTTTTTATTTGATTTTTTTTTTTGTTCAAATTTCAATTTGATGATAGTAAGATCATTTTAGAAGGCAGGTGTCCTATTCCGCCCATAAGTAACAAAAATCTCCTAGCACCCTGCTTGATTAATCATACAACTGAATCTTCTATTTCTTTTTTTTTATAATTTATTTATTTTGATTCATTTTACAGAAATGGGGTATAACTGTCTTTTCTCTGGTTGTATATGAATTACAGTTGCACCATTTGTGTGATCATATATGTACATAGGGTAATGATGTTTGACTCATTCTGTTATTTTTCTCTTTCCCCACCCCTCCCACCTCTCTTTTTCCTTCTTACAATCATCTTTCCTCCATTCTTGCCTCCCTCCCACCCCATATTATGTATCTGCTTATCAGAGAGATCATTCAGTCTTTGGTTTTTTGGAATTTCTTATCTCACTTAGCATAATATTCTCCAGCTGCATCCATTTACCTGCAAATGCCATAATTTTATTATTATTTATAGCTGAGTAATATTCCATTGTGTGTGTGTATATATATATATATAATCACAGTTTCTTTATCCATTCATCAATTGAAAGACATCTAGGTTGGTTCCACAGTCTTGCTATTGGGAATTGAGCACTTTTGAACATTGATGTGACTACATCACTGTAGTATGCTGATTTTAAGTCCTTTGGGTATAGATGAAGGAGTGGGATAGCTGAGTCAAATGGTGGTTCCATTCAAAATGTTCTAAGGAGTGTCCACACTGATTTCCAGAGTGGCTGCACTAATTTGCAACCCCACCAGCAATGTATGAGTGTACCTTTTTCCCCACATCCTCACCAACACCTATTATTTCTTGTATTCTTGATAATTGGCATTCTAATTGGGGTGAGATGAAGTCTTAGGATAGTTTTAATTTGAATTTCTCTTATTACTAGAGACGTTGAACATTTTTTCATGTATCTATTGATTGTTTGTAGATCTTCTTCTGTGAAATGTCTGCTCATTTCCATAGCCCATTTATTGATTGGGTTATTTGTATTCTTGTTGTAACTTTCTTTTTTTAGTTCTTTATAGATTCTGGATATTAGTGCTCTTTCTGAAGTGTGTTTGGCAAAGATTTTCTCCCACTCTGTAGGCTCTCTCCTCACCTTGCTGATAGTTTCCTTTGCTGAGAAAAAACTTTTTAGTTTCAATCTATCCCAATTATTGACTTCTGCTTTTATTTCTTGTGCTTTGGGAGTCATGTTAAGAAAGTCTGGTCCTAAGACAACATGATGAAGATTTAGACCTCATATTTCTACTATAAGGTGCAGGGTATCTGGTCTGATTCCAAGGTTCTTGATCCATTTTGAGTTGAGTTTTGTGCAAGGTGAGAGATAGGGGTTTAGTTTCCTTTTGTTGCATATGGATTTCCAGTTTTCCCGGCACCATTTGTTGAAGAGGCTATCTTTTCTCCATTGTATGTTTTTGATACCTTTGTCTAGTATGAGACAACTGTATTTATGTGGGTTTGTGTCTGTGTTCTCTGTTCTGTACCATTGATCTACCTATGTATTTTGGTGCCAATACCATGCCTTTTTTGTTATTATTGCTCTGTAGAATAGTTGAAGTTCTGGTATTGTGATAGCCCCCTGCTTCACTCTTCCTGCTAAGGATTGCTTTAGCTATTCTGGGTCTCTTATTATTCAAAATGAATTTCATGATTACGTGTTCTGTTTCTATGAGGTACATCATTGAGATTTTAATTGGAATTGCATTGAATTTGCATAGCACTTTTGATAGTATGACCATTTTGACAATATTAATTCTGCCTATCCAAGCAGGAGAGATCTTTCCATCTTCTAAGGTTTTCTTTAATTTCTTTGTTTAGTGGTCTGTAGTTTTCATTGTAGAGGTCTTTCACCTCTTTTGTTAGATTGATTCTCAAGTATTTTATTTTTTTTTTTTGAGGCTATTGTGAATTGGGTAGTTTTCCCAAATTCTCTTTTATAGGATTATTCAATTATGAATAAAAATGCAGTAGATTGGTTTTATATCCTGCTACTTTACAAAATTCATTTATGAGTTCTAGAAGTTTTCTGGTGGAATTTTCTAGCTCCTCTAATTATATAATCATGTCATCAGCAAATAGGGATAGTTTGAGGTCTCCTTTTCCTATTCATATCCCTTTAATTTCTTTGGTCTGTCTAATTGCTCTGGCTAGAGTTTCAAGGATGATGTTGAATAGAAGTGGTGAAAGAGGGCATACATACCTTGTTTCAGTTTTTAGGAGGAATTCTTTCAGTTTTTCACCATTTAGAATGATATTGTCTATGGGCTTAGCATAGATAGTTTTACAATGTTGAGGAATGTTCCTACTATCCCTATTTTTTCTACTGTTTTTAGCATGAAGGGGTGCTGTATTTTATCAAATGCTTTTTCTCCATCTATTGAAATAAACATGTGATTCTTAACTTTAAGTCTGTGGATATGATGAATTACATTATTGATTTCCGGATGTCAAACAAACCTTCTATCCCTTGGATAAAACCCACTTGATCATGGTGCACTATCATTTTAATATGTTTTTGTATGCAATTTGCTAAAATTTTGCTAAGAATTTTTGCATCTATGTTCAGTAAGGATATTGGTCTGAAATTTTCTTTCCTGGATGTGTCTTTGTCTGGTTTTGGTATCAGGGTGATATTAGCTTCATAGAATGAGTTTGGAAGGGTTCCCTCCTCTTCTATTTCATGGAATACTTTGAGGATTATTGGAATGAGTTCTTATTTGAAGGTGTTGTAGAACTTGGCTGAGAATCCATCTGGTTCCAGACTTTTGAATCTTCTACTTCTTTTTTATTAAAGTCTCATTTTGTGGTGAAAGTGTAAAACCAAATGCATGTAACCTATAAATACTTCATATATATACATATATATGCATATATATGAAATACATGTTTATAAATATATACATAAATTTTTTAGGGAAAAATAAAAATACCTCAATTGGTGGGAATTCAGTAATCCTGAAAAGATAAGTTATTGATAGAATTCAGTATTTTAAAATTATAATTAACTTGATCTTTTTAAAAATATGCCAGTTAAACCAGGTGTTTGCCTTTGTGTCTATGGAATTGATTTCTTTTACTCACTTTAGTGAAATATATAATTATGATGTTAAATTGTAATTCTATTAAAATATGTGGAGAGTATTTGTGAGATTAGCAATTTCCCTCTCTGTAGTATTAAATTACAAGCTTTCCAAGGAAGAATTCACTTCTACCTGTCAGCAACATCTGGTGTTCCATACTAACTGGCTGATGATATATCAGTTTGGTATAACATTGTTTCAAAGAGTCCAGGGCAATCAGAAAAGTAAATAGTCAGTGTTACTGAATGAAGAAGATAAAAATAAATGAAAATGTGTATTTTCTGGATATTTAAGCTTTGTTATGAAATCTAAGTGAAATATGAGAGTATGTAAATGTCATGTTACAAAAATCATAACAGACTAGCATGGAAATTCCAAATTGAGAGATTTTTTTTTACTGTTCTGGAGTAGGTTTATCCTCCTCTCTATATTTTTTCTATGATCATTTTTCTTTCCCATCATTTTATTGAATATTAAAAAGTTATATTTTTACATGAATTCTTATGTAAATTTACACAATGTTTGAGTCTGATAAATATCTTCACTTACATTAACCCAGATAAACTGAACCATTTACAAACCACTTTATTTTGATATATAGATATCCTACATGAATATTTGATTTTTGTTGGTATAGACACTAAAAACACAGAGTACAGAGAAATTCTTAAGCTTTATACTGTTGAAAGTGTTGTATGTGGTCTCGGGCTTTTAACAGCTTCTATTAGGTGCTTCTAATAAAGTTCTTTAATCTCTGAGATTCATTTCCCTCATATTTAAAATGAAAACAATGATCTTACAATATACATTAACAAATTTATGTCACAGGAATGGCACTGTAATTTCTTTTATCATTTTATCCCTCCTTAAATTGAACTATCTTGATTTGTGGAAACAGTTATGACTTATGATATCTCTGGGGTCTTTCAAAATAACTATACACACTTTATGTATTTCTTTTAGATTATTTAAACCTACCTCCTTCCCTTACCTTTTTTTACTATTATCATTACTTCTTATGAATCTTCCTTCATCCCACCAAATAGATGAGAAAGTTATGTTTTCTAAATGAAAGCATCTCATTTCCTGTTATTTTAAATAATCTCATTTCAGTTTAAATAGTTATTGGAAGTTCTACTATTGACACAAATTGCATAAATAGGTTCTTGTGGATGCTATGGTATATTTAAAAATATTATTAATCTCTGAGTTCTTCCCTCATCCCTTTTTAGTCTGCATATATGGGTCATATCCAGCAACTTAAGATATTTTGGCAATATGGGGACAAGGGACTCTACCCTGTATTTGGCATTTTCTGGATGTTTACTGTTCTCTGCTACATAATGACAAATTTAGGAACCTTTCTCAAAGATGACAGAAGAGGTGGCAGAAAAGAATCCACAGCTGGAGTACACAATCTAAGCAATTTCTTGTGCTTTTTAAGCTACAAACACCCAAATTTTGAGGACCAGAGGATGAAACTCTTTAGACACACTTAACAAAGATACAGGTACCTCTGGTGCTGGACATCCCACAGGTAGGTGAGGATAAGTCAGTCTTATTTATGCATGCATTTCACACCTAGATCAGTAGGCCATGACCCATCGCTTCATTGACAAGGAGTCATTTGCAGAGTTTCTCTTATGGTTTCAAATGATTTGCTCTACAAAGGTCTCAGACCTTGCCTACCAGTCAAGAGGAAGGACAGTGCATGTATGCTAGCAATTGTTTCTTTCTCTTTCCTTCAAATCACTAACATTGCATTGAGGGAGAGAGCCTTCACTACACTCCAAGTTTTTTCAGGAGTCTTGTCTTTTCATTTCTAGCAGGTAGAAAGTTCATAACCTAATATGGCCTGGATTTTGTGGAATTAACTAGATTTTATGTTTAGTATTTCATCTATTAACATAAAACCTTGGTTTTTAAAAACTCTGTCATCTCCCTAAAAGCAGTCAGTTTAGTCAACTGAATAGTAACCTCTTTATTCTAGGGTTACATTCCTTCTTCTTGGGATGGTAGTAATCATAACTCAGCCTTGGAGCATAAGGCTTTAGAATTTGTGAAATAAGAGTAGACATATAGAGTCACTGTGTTATTTGCAAGATACTGAACAATTTTGCAAGTGTAAAATGATCTTGAACAATTTACTTCCTTAGTTTTCTGTGTATATAACTCAATGGATAATAAAAATGCTTGAAATTAAAATTAGTACATGTTAGGTGTGCATGATTGATGTGGTAGCATTGTTCAATGGAGAAAGCTCAAATAAGATATATGTAATCTGCTTTATCATTTGTTTTTGCTGTGCAGTCATTTTTAAGAGAAATCCTCTGCTAAAATTAATAGCTGATGATTACATAAAATACTTAAAAAGTTTTAATATGGGTTCATGGAAATAAAATTCCTTTCTCCCAACTATAAGTAAAATTTTGTTTGCTAATTCCAGTCTCCTATCAATTCTGTTGCGTGTAACATTAATGTGGCAATCAATTGGTAGCTCCATCTGATTTAATTGCACTTTACTTTTATGGTAAGTCCATACACACAATGAAAAATATTATTCTCCTTCCAAAAACTATCCTGAAAATGATTTTGGTCAGCAGTATCTTAGAAGGTTGAGTTGGAAAGGAACAGAATGATGAATTCTGATGAATTTTGATGCAGGGAGCAATTATGTTTGCAGTTATACACAGCATGGTAAGCCAGCAATTTTGTCTGCCCCATTCAATGTTTCAAAAACTTTTCCCACATATTATTGAAACACAAGGATTTATTCTTCAACAGGCATGAAAGCCATGTTAAAAGAGAAGAAAAATATTCTGCCTGCTATTGTTCATTACTTAGAGAGACAGCACAATATTCTAGCACATTAAGTGAATAAATTGCTATCTTTGTCAATCAAGCAACATAATCTCTGGAATGAATTTAGTTGTATTCATGTATGTCATGTAAGAAGGGCAAACACATTTCTCTGACTTCTGAAACTACAGGGTACAATTGCCTAATGCTGGTGGCATTATTTCATGATAGAAAAGGTTTAGGATAGGTATAGAACAACATCTGTCAAAGACTGATGAAATTTGAAAAAATTACCTGGTCTCGATCTTCAGCCAATACCAGCACTCCTTTCCTTGATTTCTTACTGTGTGCCAATCACCGTCATATTTTATTTTTTATTATTGAAATATTATATTTGACATCTTTATGGGGGCATATTATGATAATTAAATGCATGCATGCGATGGGTAAATATTGAATCAGGGTAACAAGAATTTCTATCTTCTCCATCAACCTTATGTGTTAGAAATTTAATACACACTTTGAAGTGTATGCTACACTGTTTCGATCAGCAGTTCCCTACTACATTACCAAAGTCCAGAACAAATTCCTCCTCTCTATTTTGTTCCCTTGTTGATCTCCTTTCTACCTACCTATTCCCTGCCCTTCCCATTCTTTAGTGGTCAATATTCCCCTTCATTATATGACATTGATCATTTAATGAATACAAATGTGTGAGAACACTTAGGGTATGTCATTCTTTGTCTGACTTATTTTACTTAACATAATGACCTCCGGTAGCATACATATTTAGCCCACATTTTTATGGGATTGTGTTTTTTTTTAGCTTTGAAGTTTCTTGTTCATACGGGATATTAATCCCTTATCAGATGAATAGTATGCAACTACTTTCTCCCATTTTGTAGGTCGTTTGTTTGCCCTCTTGATTATTTTCTCTGCTGTATAGATGTTTCTTAGTTTGATGTAGTTCCACTTGTCAATGTTTTCTTTTGTTGCTTGTGAGTTTGGGATCTTCATTGCTCACACAGTGACTTGAAGTGTTTCCCCTATGGCTTCTTTTAGTAATTTCATGTTATGTCGGCAATTTTGAGTTGATTTTTGTGCATAGTAAAAGGGACTGAGATTCATTATTTTGCATATGTATCCAATTTTGCTAGCACCACTTATTGATGAGAGTATCCTTTCCCCACTGTATCCTCCTTGCACTTCTCTCAAAAACTCAGCTTTATGTACATGGGTTAATTTATGGACACCCTATTTTGTTTTGTTGGACTATGTGTCATGGTTTGGATGTGATGTGCTCCCCCCCCCCCAGAAGCTAAGATGTGGACAATGCAAGAAGGTTTGGGGGAGAAATGATTGGGTTACAGCCTTAATCTAATCAGTAAATTGATCCCTGATGGTATTAACTGAGTGGTAACTGGAGACAGGTGGAGTGTGGCTAGAGGCAGTGGTTCATTGGGGCATGGTTAAGGGGTATACATTTTGTATCTGGAGAGTGGATTCTCTCTCTATGCTCCCTGATCACCACATAAGCTGTTTCCCTTTGCTCCACTCTTCTGCCATGATATCCTGCCTCACCTCAGGCCCTGAGGAATGGAGTCTGCTGTCTACAGAATGTGACCTCTGAAATTGTGAGCCCCTAATAAACTTTTCCTCCTTTAAAATTGTTCTGATCAGATTCATTTAGTCACAGCAGCAAAAAACTGACTAAAATTCTATGTGTCTGTTTTTATGCTGGAATCACATGGCTTTTGTCACTATACCTTGGTGAGCTTTTCAGTATGTTTTGAACTCAGGTATCATGATGCATCCAGTTTTGTGTGTTGTTTTACTTCTTTATTTGTACCTTTTTTTTTCCTTTTTCTTTTTCTGAGTATTGCTTTGACTATTCTGGATCATTTTGGGTTCCATATGAATTTTAGAATTTTTTAAAATCTATTTCAGTGAAGAAAGTCTTTGGCATTTTGATGAGGATTGCACTGAATATGTAGATCACTTTAGGTAGTATAGTAATTTTAACAAATTAATTCTTCCAATTTATGAACAAGAGATACCTTTCCATATTTGGTGTCCTTTAAAATGTCTTTTGTTAGGTTTTTTATAGTTATTCATTGTAAAGATTTTTCATTTGTTAAGTTTATTCCAAAATATCTTATGATTGTTCTGAATAGAATTGACTTCTTTTTTTTTTTTGAACCAGGAATTAAACCTAGGGGCACTTATCCAATGAGCCACATACCCAGTTCTTTTTTGTATTTTATTTAGGGACAGGGTCTCACTGAGTTGCTAAGAGCCTCGCTAAGCTGCTGAGACTGACTTTGATCTTGCAATCCTCCTGCCTCAGCCTTCCAAGCCACTGGAATTACAGTAGTGTGCCAGTGTACCTGGTTCAGGATTCATTTCTTAATATCTTTTTTGGCAAGTTAATTATAATAAAAATGTTTCTATTTCTCATATGTTGATTTTGTATCCTATAACTTTTCTGATTTGTTTATAAGTTCTAACACCTTTTTTAAAGTAGTACGTAGATGTTTATGTGTGAACTCATGCCACCTGGTAGCATGGATAATTTTCTGCCTTCTGATTGATTCCCTTTATTTTTAATTTTTCAATTAAATTTTAATTTAATTAAATTTAAGTTAATTTAATTTTTAATTTTTCTTGATAAAATTTCCAGTTATATGTGGAAATCTGTTTTTCCACAGTCTTAGACAGAAAAATGTTTCAGTTTTTCCCCATTCTGTATGATATTAGCTGTCAGGTTTTCTGACATAGCCTTTAGTATTTTGAGTTAAGTTTCATCTATACATAATTTGCTGAAACTTTATGATGGAGGCATGCTAAATTTTACTGAATGTTTGCTTTTCACATCTACCAAGATGATCATATGATTTTCGTTCTTCATTCTGTTGGATTCCTGCATTGTGTTCAATGATTTGCATATTTTGACCATTCTTGCTTCTCTGGTATGAATCCAACTTGATTTTGGTGCATGATTGTGTTGACATGTTGTTAAATTTGGTTTCTAGGAATTTTATTGAAAATGTTGAATCTATGATCATCAGAAAGATGTTTTTTTATGTTGTCATTGTGTCTTTATCTGGTTTTGCTATCAGAGTAATCTGGCCACATGATACAGTTTTGATGCAGTTTCTTTCATTTCAATTTTTTGGAATAATTTTAAAAGAATTTGCATCCTTTGTTAAATGTTTTATAGAGTTCAGCAGTAATGCCAATGAGTTCTGGAAATTTTTCAGTAGGAGATTTTTAAAAATGTATTCTTTTTGGTTATATCTGATAGTACAGTCTATTTTGACATATTTATACAAACATGGAGTATATCTTATTCTAATTAGGATTCCAGACTGTGGATGTACATGACCTTGAGATTCACTGTGGTACATTCATATATGTACATAGGAAAGTTATGTCAGATTAATTCCACTGTCTTTCCTATTCCTATTCCCTATTTCCCCTTATTAACATTTGTCTAACCCACTGAACTTCTCTTCTCAGTCCCTCCCCTCTTGTTGTGTATTAGCATCCACATAACAGAGAGAACATTTGACTTTTGGTTTTGGGGGACTTGCTTATTTCTCTTAGCATGATAGTCTCAGATCCTTCCATCTGTCAGCAAATGTCATAAAGTCAGTCTTCTTTGTGGCTGAGTAGTATTTTACTGCGTGTATATACCACGATTTATTTATCCATTCATCTGTTGAAGGACATCTAGGTTGGTTCCATAGTTTTGTTATTGTGAATTGAGCTGCTATAAACATTGATGTGACAGCATCACTCTAGTATGCTGATTTTAAATCGTTCAGATATATACCAAAGAGTGGGAGAACAAAGACAAATGGTGAATCCATTGCTAGTTTTTTGAGGAATCTCTGCAGTGCTTTCCGGAATGTTTGCATCAAATTGCAGTCCTACCAACAATTTTCCCCACATCTTTGCCAATATTTATTGTTACTTGTATTCTTGATAATTGCTATTCTGATTGGAGTGAGATTAAAACTCAGTGTAGTTTTTATTTGCCTAGCTCTAATTGCTAGAGATTTTAATTACTCATTATTTGTCTGTTTAGATTTTCTATTTCTTTTCAATCCCATTGTGATAGGTTGTATGTATTCAGGTATTGATCTATTTCTTTCAGATATTCCAGTTTTTAGAATACAATTGTTTGGAGTAGTTTCTTATGATCTCAGGTATTTCTGTGCTATCAGCTTAATGTCTTCTTTTTCATATCTGATTTTATTAATTTGACTGTTATCTTTTTTTTCTTGGTTAGACTAGGTAACTAGTTAGACTAGTTGTTTATTCTTTAAAAAACAATTCTTTGTATAATTTTCTTGCAGTTTTAAAATTTTTGACTACTTCATGATGATTTTTTAATTTTTTGTCCTAATTTTGAGTATAGTCTTTTTATTTTATTCAGTTGTTTGAGATCATTTTTGCATTTTGATACATACAATTATTGCTATAAACTTCCAAGTTCTTCTTCTGCTGTATCCCATAGATTTTAATATGTTATACTATTATTTTCATATGTTTCAATAATTTTTAATTTGTCTTTTAATTTCTTCCATTAACCTGTGGTCACTTAGGAGCATCTTATTTAATTTCCAGGTCTCTGTATTCTTTTCATTTTTCTCCTTGCTGATATACAGTTTTATGATGTTGTGGCCTCAGATTTTTTTTAACCATTTATCAATACTTGGTTTATGGCCTGCATATGATAAATTTTAGAAAATATCCCATGTCCTGATGAGAATGTATATTCTACCACTGTAGGATAAAATTTTATTTAAAACTCCATTAGTCCATTTCCTCTCCAGTATGTTTCAAGTCAGATGTTTCTTTTAATTTTTTTGTCCACATTTCGGGGTGGTGAAATCTCATGCTATCATTGTATTCAAGTCTATCTTTTCCTTTAGAGATGGTAATATCTGCCTTATATTTTTTGGTGGTTCCATGTTGGATACATTCATATTTACAATTTTATCTTCTTCCCGAGTTTAGACTTTTTCAAACATTTACTGAGTCTTTGTCATTTTAAAATTTTGTTTATTTAAATTCTGCTTTATCTGATAGGAATTAGGGAAATGATCTACTTCTGCCAACTTTTGGCTTTTATTTGTGTGGCGTATCTTGAGCAACCCTTAACTCCCAGTTTATGTGTCTTTAACAGTATCTGCAAGTTTCTTAAAGGTAGCATACAGTTGGGTCTGGTTTTTATTTTCATTTTTAGAATCTATTCAGTGAGTCTGTGTCATTTGGTAAGTTTGATCCATTTTTATTCGAGGTTATAATTGACAGGGATGAACTTCATTCTATCATTTTGTTAATTGTTTTCTGTTTGTTCTCTGTATCACTTGTTCCTTTTCACCTCTCATTAATTTTTAAGATTTGGTGTTTTCTGTCATGCTAAAGACTAATTCTCTTCTCTACCTTTTTTGTGTGTCAGTTCTTCTAGTGAAAAGACTAGTAGAAACACATGTACACTTGTGTTTTCATGAAGGTGGTTATTACTCTTTCGTCTATATTGCAGGACTTTATTGAGCATGTCTTGTAGGGCTGGTTTAGTAGAGGTGAATTTTCTATTTCTCCTTTGGGAAAGACTATTTCTGAAGGACAGTTTTGCTGGGTATAGTTGGGTGTAGTATTCTTAGCAGGGTTTTTGTTTATTTGTTTATTATAGTTTGCATTTTTTTTTTCTTCTTCAGGTCATTTTTTATACCTTCACATTCTTTGTTGGCCTATAAGCTTTCTATGAAGCAATCTACTTGAAACCCAGAAAAATAGCTTTATTTTGACTTAATGCTTTTTTCTTGCTATTTTTAGGATTCTTTCTTCATCTTGTATATTTGATAGTTTGATGTAATATGCCTTGGTGAAGATTTTTTTGGTTGAGTGTAGTAGAGGTCCTTTGAGCTTCCTGTGTCTAAATGTTCATACCACTGAAGATTTGGGAATTTTTCAGGTCTTATATTTTAAAGGGGATTTTCAATGTTTTTCCTTTTTCTTCTCCCTTTGAATTTCCCACAAGGTGAGCAGGTTTTCTTTTAGTGGTGCCCCATAAGTTTTGTAGGATTTATTCATTTTTTTTAATTCCTTTTATCTTTCTTTGGTTTTTATTTTATTTTTTGTCTGACTAGGTTGATTCAAAAGACCTTTTCTCAAGTTCAGAAATTCTTCCTTCTGCTTGTTGTAATTTATTGTGGAAGATCTCAACTGTGAATTTTATTTCATTGATGGAATTTTTAGTACAAGTTATTCTGATTATTTCATTTTAATTTTTTTCTTTGTTGAATTTTCATTCATTTACTGAATTGTTCTTTTTTGTTCTGTCTGTATTATCTTATCTCTCTGATTTTTCTTAAGATCATTATTTTGAAATCCTTTTCAGGTGTTCCGTAGATTTCCCTCAGATTCTATTTCTGGAGAGTTGTTGCTTTTCTTTGAAGGTATCATATTTCTTGTGTTCCTACATTGCTATGTGAACATTTGATGTAACAGTGGCCTCATTCAAGTTGATGTAGTTTTTCCATGAAAATACATGACATATGGGGTATCAGTTGAGATTTGGTTATAGGCAACCTCTAAAGTGTATCCTTTGTCTAATTTCTTTAGCTCTGGTTGATGTTCACAGTGTCCATGAGCACCTTATTAGTTTACACTGCAGCAATTCTTGATGGCAGTTGTATGACATTGCAGGGGCCATAGGCTTCCAAAGGTGTGTGTCCTAAGGCCTCAGATAGGAAAGCATTGATGGCATTCGGACTTATGGTAGCAGATTCCATAACATTGGTTATGCATGATATGGAAAGAATTATTGCCACATTCCTAAAGGCAAGCACTGGTGACATCAAGGATTGTGGCATCAGTAACCCAGTACTTATTCCAGAGAATATGAAAATCTTCCCCAGGTTCCTCAGTATGAATATATGAGATGGCTTGGTCTATGGCATCAGGAATAATAGTTCTGGAGATTAAAAATTGGGCGATAACCTTCTTCAGGTACTAAGGGCTGAGTGCAGGTGATTTTGGGGTGTATGGCATCCAGCACTGCAGACTTGAGGTTGTGGGTGCAAAGGGGGCCTTCCTTCATTCCCTTGGGGAAAATTCAGGTACTGCTGAAGTTTGTACCATTTATAGCTGCTTTAGGAGCTGTGGAATCCAAATGATCCCTTCCTCAGTTCTCAAGGGACAAGTGCAATTCATGCCATGGTATTTGGAACCAGCATCTGTGATCTCAACTCCATGGACTGTGAAAGAGATTTTCTTTAGCTCCCTGGAGGCATAAATAGATAATATTTAAGCTTGTGGTGCTGGCATTCAATGCTTCTGGAGGTATAGGACATAGGGAACCCCTAGCCTAGTTCCCTTGGGTCACATACAGGTAGAACTGGGACTTCTGGTTTTGATATCTCTGGTCCTGAAGCTTTAGATGTAAATAATTGTGAATAATGCTATTTTTTACTTTGTTCTCCTTACTTCCATTTAGCTATTTCCTCATGCCAAATGCTTTGTTTTAATAGTAATATTTGCTATTACAGGTCTCTAAAACTCTCACCCCCTACCCACACACAAGTTACCCATTGCATTACCTTATCTGCTTTTTAGGCATAACAGACTTGATTGATGAGTCAAAGTTATTCTCAGTTTCTCCTTCTCACCAAAGGCCTCTACCTGGTAACTGCTATTATGGTCCATTTTAATCTCAGGACTGTCTCTGCTAGAAGAAAATATCACATAACTCTACCTAGACAAAGGCAACAGGTTTATCTAGGATCGTCAGCCTTAAATAAAAAGGAAAGTGAATTATCCAAAGAACTTGCTCAACCACCATTGTCTGGGTCCCATCTCAGAGTATCTGATTGAGAATTTCTGGTACAGAAGAAGAGAAATTGCATTTCTAACAAGTTCCCAGGATCTGCTAATACTGCTGGTCTGGGTTCCCCAGCAAAAGAAATCAGCGTGATTAGAGACAGTGGTAAGAAAAGGTAAGGAGTCTCCAGAGATTTGTAAGTAGTTTGGGTAACAGATGGAGGTGGGCTGCTGCAGACCTCCATGCTGCATACTTTGCTCTCTCCTGTACTCCTTAACTTTGCTGTCAGAAATAACTTCTGCAGTCTGATAATATCAGACCTCTGATTGCACTCCTCAGGCAGAATTAATAATAGAATGATTCCCATGTAAGATCTCTAATAATAAATTCCACAATCTAGTTCTAGACTCATCTTCTGCTAACAGCTTTTGGCTCCATCCACCACATATTATAAATTAGTTACACCAAAGTACTTTCAAATCTCTAGAGACTCCTTGCCTTTTCTTACTGCTACTGTCTCTGCACATGCTGATTCCTTTTGTCTGCCTGACAAACTGACCCTGAAGTATTGGTTTACATAGGCAGTGTTGCCCTTCATGTAAAGCATTCTTATTTTCCCTGAAAGTATTAGGCACTTTATTCTCTGGAGTACTTGTATTTACTTAATGTTACAGAATGTAGTGCATTGTGCTGCAATCACTTTCTTGCTTGTCTTTCTGTAGCCAGAGAATACATGTTCCTTCAGCGTACTGCCATG
Source organism: Sciurus carolinensis (assembly GCF_902686445.1). NCBI lineage: Eukaryota > Metazoa > Chordata > Mammalia > Rodentia > Sciuridae > Sciurus > Sciurus carolinensis. The sequence goes on along the minus strand of NW_025920130.1, from coordinate 2,104,274 downwards.
GATGATTAACTGTCAATGCACATTCAGTCAGTTTCTATGTGGTGCAATTTAGGTATTCTGTATACACAGAACACATGTTTCCTTCCTTATGTCACTTGACCCCAGGCTGGCTTTGTGAGTAAGCTCTTTTCTTTCTTGTGAATGCTTCCTCCAAAAAACTTTAACCACAGCATTTTGAAAGCATTTGTTATAGGCATCAAATGGTCTTTTCATATCTTTAAGAACTCTGTTAGAAGCAGTACCTTAGCTGTATCCTGTGTAGAGCCAAAGCTTAATATAGTGATATGGTTATAGTTCATAATAGGAAGAATAACAAACAAAGAATAAATATTTATTCTATTTGGTACTTTTTATGTCTTTGGAGATACTGCTCACAATTTGAATGTCATGTACTTCCAAAACAATTGTCTCTCTCGAGTACTACTTTTAATTCCATGTTACAAATGGAAAAACAGAAAAATTAAGTTTTTCAATATTGTACAGATTATAAATTGTGGTGAGTGATTTCAGCCAACAGTCTAATATTAGCACCCTGGATGAAGCAATATTATCTCTTATGTTCATCATCTTTCCTTGCAGATTAATATTATTTCAGTATTTGCTCGGTTCCCAGGATAATCATGTTTTCTTGTGAAAAAATAGTAGAATTTTTTCAAGAAATGATTTTTACTATTCCTTCATGAGAGGGATAAGTTATCCAAAATGTACACCGCGGGGCTCCTCAGCCTCAAGAAATTTGAGTGGTGGTCCAGTGTGAAACATCTATATGGTAAGTCTATGTCCATAATTCCTGTTTCTGAGTAGAATTTCCAATTTTATTGGAGCACTGGGCAAATACAGCTCCTTTTATTCTACCAGAATCCGGAAACATGTGGTGGAGGTCTCGGAAGACTTTAAATTGGTTTTATGATTTAGAGAATACTAGAAGTCATAAACTAGATGGAGTGAATGAAATGGAATATAGAATAGAGGTACAGGATTCTGGAATATAGTACATTCAAATAGAGAATGTTCTGCGAGAATTGATTTAGAGACTGATTTATCCAAAAAAAGTTTTTTTCACGATAAAATAAGAGGTTGACATTAAATTTGATTATTTTATGGAATGATTGTACGTTCATTATTTGTATTCGCTTCTATCACTTAACAGAAGTCTTAATTCTCCCATTTCATAAATTCTGAGTATTGAGAAAAACGGCACCATTAACCTCTTTTAATTATGTAATTAAATTTGTATATATTTAAAAATTTTCACATCTGTTCATTCATGCTCATATATCTATATTTACATAAGTATTATGTGTAAATTTATGGACCAATAACATCACAGATATGCACATCAATGAGACTTAGTTATGCTCTTAAGGAACTTGCAAATTTACAAAGAAAGTAATGTTGAAGTTGATGTACTTCAACAAGTTTCAAATGCAGGCAGTCGCTAGAACCCAGAGGCCTGCTCACTATGCTACCTTCTTCAGTAAGTAGGAATGATCCTGCAGAAGCAGACTAACATGGCTGAGCTTGCAGAGCAGAAAGAGTAATCAAGCACCAGTATTGAAAAAAATATAGACAAGGAGAACCCTGCTGGAGTTGTGACCTAGGAATAGGAGGAGTAGTGCTCAAAAACTCAGACTTGCCGGCTGCGCGCGCAGCGGTGGTGGTGGCGGCGCGATCAGCCGGGCTGTAACCTTCGTCTGTCTGGGAGCAGCTGGAGCGGTAGCGGCGGTCGGGCACGGCGCGAGGCGACGCCACAGGGCAGGGGCGGCAGCGGCGGAGACGCAGCGGTGGCCGCAGCAGCAGCAGCAAGATGGACTCGTGGACACGCGCCGCCACCGCCGCCGGGCCGGGTGTCACGCGCCGAGGCTGGGGGGGAGTCGCCGCCGCCGCCACTGCTACCACCGCCGCCGCCGCCGCCGCCGAGGTGACTGAGGAGAGAGGCGCCTCCTTGCTCCCGCCCCCGCCGGACTTCAATGCCCAGTCCCCAGCTCGCCAGCGTTTTTCGTTGGAATATACGTTGCACATTTATGGCGATTCTGAGTGTGAGGGCAGACTTCTGCCAGGCTCAGCACAGCGTTTTCGCTGACAAGTGAGCTTGGGGGTTCTATGTGCCATAAATAACATTGCCTTGAAGACTCTGGACACCAAGACTGGCCTCAGAAATAGTTGATTTTTTTTTTTTTTTTTAATTGCAAGCATATTTCTTTTAATGACTCCAGTAAATTAAGCATCAAGTAACAAAAGTGGAAAACGACCTACACTTAATGTGTCTCACTAGTGACTAAATGTAGTAAAGGCTGCTTATGTTTTGTATGTAGTTGGATTTTTTTTGGACTCCGAAGGAATCCATCTGTAGACATTGAGGCCCAAGTTGAATTTGGATTGGAGTGGATTCTAAATACTTCTGCTTATCTTGAAGAGAAAAGCTTCATAAAGAACAAACAAGTTGAATAGAGAAAATACTGATTGATAATAGGCATTTTAGTGGTCTTTTTAATGTTTTCTGCTGTGAAACATTTCAAGATTTATTGATCCCCCCTCCCCCAATTTTCCCCATCATACTCACACACACGCACGCTCACACTTTTTATTTGCCATAATGAACCGTCCAGCCCCTGTGGAGATCTTCTATGAGAACATACGTTTTCTGATAACTCATAACCCTACCAATGCAACTCTGAACAAGTTCACAGAGGAACTTAAGAAGTATGGAGTGACAACTTTGGTTTGAGTTTGTGATGCTACATATGATAAAGCTCCAGTTCAAAAAGAAGGAATCTACGTTCTAGATTGGCCATTTGATGATGGAGCTCCACCCCCTAATCAGATAGTAGATGATAGGTTGAACCTGTTAAAAACCAAATTCCGTGAAAAGCCAGGTTGCTGTGTTGCAGTGCATTGTGTTGCAGGATTGGGAAGGGCACCTGTACTGGTTGCACTTGCTTTGATTGAATGTGGAATGAAGTATGAAGATGCAGTTCAGTTTATAAGACAAAAAAGAAGGGGAGCATTCAATTCCAAACAGCTGCTTTACTTGGAGAAATACCGACCTAAGATGCGATTACGCTTCAGAGATACCAATGGGCATTGCTGTGTTCAGTAGAAAAAAATGCAAAAGAAGGCTTATGCAATTGTGGCATTTAGAGGGAACTCTTGGTACCTGGAAATGTGAATCTGGATTTACCTGTGTCATCGAAGTAGTGATGGATTCAGTACTCCTCAACCACTTTTCTTAATGATTAGGAAAAAGTAAACAAATAAGAAATCCCTCTACAACATGAATAAAATGTTTAAGAAAAGAAAAAAATGAAAGAAAAAAGGGATTAATTCAGTGAAGGATGATTTTCTCCTAGTTTTGGAGTTTTAATTTCTGTCAGGATTGAAAAAAACAAAACAAAACAAAACAAAAAAAAAACTCAGACTTGCCTAGCCAACTCAGCAAGTTCCAATCACTAAATAAAATATAAAAAAATCCTGGGGATGTGGCTCAGTTGTTAAGTACCCCTGGTTTCAATTCCTTGTACCAAAACAAAATTAAAACAACAAAAACAAAAACCAACCAAACAACAACAAAACCCCTCAGCAATATCTTGGTTCAAGTCCTAACCTACTTTCTTGTGGCATAATTGGAGCAATTTATGTAACTTCCCTGAGACTGACTTTTCTCAGTGGTAGGGTGGAGAAGATACCATTATTTCCTTCAAATACTGCTGTGATGATTCAGCTGAGATAATGCATGTGAATTCCTTAAGGTACTTGCTACCTAATAGGTCTTTCATAGCTGTTAGTTATTATAATGATCACATTAATATTCTATTTTTTACTGTAGAGAGAAGAAAGGTATGCATATAAGAGATATTATAGAAGTACAATAAAAAAATAAAAATTGCCTGGGATGTGGAGGTAGGACCAATAAAGAGGTGTCAAGGTGACTTTAAAATATTGACTCTAGTTGAAGGGAAAAAGACAACATCATCAATAGGCATGAGTTCCACAATGATTCCTGCTCCTAAGCTATCCTGGCAACAGAACTAACAACAACAAAATGCAGAAAACATTATGTGGATTCAGTCTTCATCACATCCTTTTCAAGCCTTATCGCAAGCAGGGAATCAGAGTTCACCTGACTTATGAACACAGAGTGACAGCAAACTTACCAAATTATGCTGAGTGACTGACTCTGCTTTGGAGTCTCAAAGTTATATCCACTAAGGAAACCAACAAAATCCATTTTATTTTTATATTCTGGAAATTATTTTACCCATAATTCGTTGTCGTTGTTATTCTTCTTTCTTATTATCCACTTCTAGTCTGTTGTAGCGCCACACTTTGCAATTTCAAACTTAAAATATTCCTTCCTCAAGGTCTTGTGTTGGTTAATATATACTGGAAAATTAAAGATTATGGACTTCTGACCCCAAATTATGTTGAGTAGATGATAATTTAGACAATACTTCAAAAAACTGCATAATTACCATGGCAGTAGAGTCTTGAAGAAAAAATATAAAATCTATTTCTATGATTTTGTGACAAATTAAAAATCAAATGATTGTTTGAATAATGAGTGAACCAAAGGAATGGAAGCAGTGTCAGCCAACAATGCAGTTTACTTCTATCCAGTCCATAAACCTGTTGCACACATAAAGAGACTTACTGACCTGGGTCTTATATCTCTAATCTTTGGTCTATTTTCTCCATTCTGTAACTCAGGATTACAGAGGTGCCTCCTCTATACACAGCCAAATGGTGATTTGCTTTTCTCTTGCCTTATCCCATCAGATGCCTTTCTTTGAATTGGTCTTCAAATTCATTACTTAAGCTTTCTCCCACATGAAATTATTTTAATTGATTGTAAAAGCTACAAATGAGCAGATCAATAAAAGACACAATTACTTTCATTACACACAGCAAAATTGTGCTTTATAATAACAGTTATGTAAAGAAATTTTTTTTTTTGGTGCTGGGGATTGAACCCAGGGCCGTGTGCTTACAAGGCAAGCACTCTACCAACTACACTATTTCGCCAGCCCCAAGAAAATGATATTTTAGGGAGAGTTAAAAAAGTCTGTGCTCGAATTGGGTTTGTAGTTCAATAGTAGAGCACTTGCCTCTAATGCATGAGGCACTGGGTTTGATTCTTAGCATCACATAAATAAATAAAATAAGGGTATTGTGTCCATCTACAACTTAAAAAAAATTTTTTAAGTTTTTGTAAAATAGCATGGAGAAAATATAAATTCCTGGGTTGGCTCCCAGCCATCTGTCCTTGTCTAATGAGCACCGAGGCACCTGCAGACTACCCTGCCATTCCAGGAACCAGGGATAATAATTAACCCACACAGTGATAGTATTTCATTAGAATATTTCATTAGAATATCCTACTGAACAGCTGCACTGAAAATTTCAAGAGATGTCTGCTAGAGTTTTCCCCTGAATATCCATTACATGCTGAAGCCTGATCTCAACACTTGCTCATTTTATACCTGGGTCTTATATCTCCAATCTTTGGTCTATTTTCTCCATTCTGTAACTCAGGATTACAGAGGTGCCTCCTCTATACACAGCCAAATGGTGATTTGCTTTTCTCTTGCCTTATCCCATCAGATGCCTTTCTTTGAATTGGTCTTCAAATTCATTATTATTATTCATTATTATTATTATTAATAACCATTGCTTTGTTTTTCTAAGCATTTTCCTGAGTTGCACCTTGATATTCCCTTTGACTTCTGACATTCCAAAAGTTGAATTTTCATTTTCCCTTAGATAGCATACTTATTAAATTTGGATCTTTCACCAGGGTTAAGTAGTTGAGGAACCTATTTGGATATGGGAAAATGTGTAAGTATATTCTCCCTCAGAATCCATGGAGGATTGGCTGCAGTATCCACACATGTCCTGCAAATCCTTCTGCCTAAGACCTGTGGGTGCTCATGGCCATTACCTAAAACAGCATAACATTTGCCTATATTTCTCTGTGTTCCTTGAATCATCTCTAGATTACTTTAAATACCTAATGCAAGTGGTAAAGGTGATGTAAACAGTTGTTATATGATTTTATTCAGGGAATAGTAATAAAAAAGAAAGTCAATAGATGTTCAATATAAGTGCAGATTTTTCTGAATATTTTCTATCCAAGGTTGGTGGGGTCCATGGATATACTGCCCAACTGTATTTTAGAGTTACTTTACTCAGTCCTTGCTCCTCTTCACATTATCTGGCATTACACCTTCTCTTGTTCAATTTGATTCCTATTACATTTAGGTGTTTCTTCTGAGGCCCATTGAGCAAAAGTATATTGTCATCATTTAATATGGGAAAAAGAGTTAAAGAAGTTTCAAAACTTCTACACATAAATGAATGGTTTTCTACACTACTGCTCTGATATTAAGTTTTCTGGAAACAAAATCCCATTAAGTAGCAAGTCAACATGAAGCCAAAGGAACCAAATGATTAGATATAAGGCTTTGTAGAAACAATGATATTTGATAATACATTGTAAAACTTCAATTTGCATATAGTGAGCATTCTATGTGACTCAAGTCTTTCTACTCAAGCATTCTGGAATGATGATATATATTGACCCCTAAGAAACAGCTAAAAATTAGGAGTTTAATCAGTCAGTTCTGTACCAATTATCATTTAATTACTTGGTAATTATGCATTAGGTATGAAGAACAGAGTTTTTGTGAGTAGGAGAAGGGTATGTGTATGTTAGTGACTAGATGTGTAAACGTGCCCTCATATAGGTAGACAGGATTTCATTGTGAATAAATTTCTTAAAATCAGAACTCTGTCCATTATTGGTATGACCTAAGCTTTAGTTCTGGGCATTTGGTGTTTCTTAACAGTTCCAATCTGAAATAACAATGCCACAAAGTTCAACATTGCATTATCTTAATTTCATATGACGTTTCATCTTTGTTAAAATACAAATATTTTAAAGAGCTTTATTAGTGTATTTAACTCCTGATTATTTTTTAATTTGTTCTCATTTGTTATACATGATAGTAAAATGCATTTTGACACAATCTACACAGTTGAACACTACTTCTCCTTTCTCTGGTTATACATGGTGCAGAATCACATCAGTAGAGTAAGATATACATGTAAGTAGGGTAATAATATCCATTTCCTTCCACCGTCCTTCCCATCCCCACACTACCTACTCCCCTCACTTCCCTCTGCACAATCCAAAGTTCCTTCATTCATCTCTACCCTCACCCCATTGTGGATCTGCATCTGCTTACCAGAGAAAGCATTCAGCCTTGATTTGGGAGTTCAGTTTATTTCGCTTAGCATAATATTCTTCAGTTCCATCCATTTACCTGCAAATGCCATAATTTCATTATTCTTTATGGCTGAGTAATATTCCCTTATGTATATATACCATATTTTCTTTATCCATTCATCTATTGAAGGGCATCTAGGTTGGTTCCACAATCTACCTATTGTGAATTGAACTGCTATAAACATTGAGGTGGCTGCATCACTATAGTATGCTGATTTTAAGTCCTTTGGCTATAGGCCAAGGAGTGGGATAACTGGGTCAAGTTTTCTGAGGAATCTCCATACTGCATTCCAGAGTGGTTGCAACAATTTACAGTCCCACTAGCAAAGTATGAGTGTACCTCTTCCCCCACATCCTCACCAACATTGATTGTTGCTTGTATTCTTGATAATTGTCATTTTGACTGGAGTGAGATGAGTAGTTTTGATTTGCATTTCTCTAATTGCTAGAGATGATGAACATTTTTTCATGTTTGTTGATTGATTGTCTATCTTCTGTGAAGTATCTGCTTAGTTCCTTAAACCATTTATTGATTGGGTTCTTTATGATTTTTTTTTTTTGATGCTTTGAGTTCTTTGTATATCCTGAAGATTAGAAGAAGCTTTTTAGTTTTAATCCATTTCATTTTTTGTTTCCTGATTTTACTTGAAAGTCAATGAAAGTAAGAAAAGAGAAGTGAAAATAAGTCAGTGGGAACTCAGTATCATAATATTTTGAGATAAAACAGAAAGAGGAAAGATACAGAAAAACTAGTTCATAGGATAACTAGTTCCTAACTCCTCCTAATTCCTCCTACCTCTTGACTTCTCCCAAAGATAACCTGCTTTTGAGAAAATGTTACCAAATATTTTTCCTAAGTTCTTTTCATTCACCAATTTGCCCTCGTTCTTTCTATATCCTAATACTAAAATTTCAAGGTCAGACTGACATTCACAATCAACTCCATGTCTTTTGAGTCAGTTCACTTTAAATGTTGAACTATTTCTGCTTTGGATTTTTTTTTTTTTCTTTAAACTAAAATTTTCTCTCTGCTCTAGTACTTTTCTCTGGGTAAATTCCATACAAGTTAAATCATTGTACTTGAGAATGTTTCAAACACTTTGAAGTAGCCGCTATATTTCCCCCTAAGTCTTTCCATTTATATATTTACTATGAATATTTTCTTAGGTTTAATGTGACACTAAAAATCCAAGTTGTTAGACTCTTAACATTCTGATAAAATCAATCTGCTTTGGAATCATGTGGATATAACCCATTGGTCCTTGAGATGAGTATATTTTCTTCCTCAGAACTCCTACCTGAAATAAAATATCACAGGATGAGAAGACTTTTAAATTGTTAGTTCAGTCTTTCATGTCTTGGTATCATTAATGGAAGAGGCAAATTCAGTTTTTCAAGCAAATGAGTTTTTAGAGTTGAAAAATATTATATCTGTTCAGAGAGTCTAAAGGTATAACTTTGATTAATGGGCACTGGAAATCACATTTCAAGAATAAAAATTAAGACCCCTAACTCTTGTTCTGCATTCTAAGAATAAATTAACCATATTTTCTAGGAAAAAACATTTTCTTAGTTATAAAAGGACTTTATTTTACCTTATATTATCTTTGGTATCTTAAAATCTTTTTCATACTGAATTTTATATTTTTGATTAGGTTATAGCTGTATTTCTGTGGAATTTTATATTATCCATAGCACAGTTAGTAAGTAGAAATTATAACAATTATTAGACCAAGAGTAAAACAACAAAATTGATTTTGTGGGACAGACAAATGCCAGTAATTCAAGCAAACAACCATCAAAACAAAAAACCTGTTCTAAGCAGAGATTTAATGTTAGGCTGTCAGTGTTTCAGTGTTTGAGTTTCATGTTTGAGTTAGACAGATAAGATTGTTTTTACATTAGTTTGCCAAATTAACTGAAAATATTACCTATCATTTTGTTAATAGTTCATATATTAACACATACAAAAATTGAGATTTCTCTTCACTATATGACAAATGGAAAAATCATGCAACTAACAGAACAGAAGTCTATAATTTGCAACATCTAAAACTGATAGCAGAAACATGGACAGAATTGGAAGACATTGTGCAATCAGGTAGCTTCTCAAATAAATTATTTCAGTCACAGAAAGATAAATACCTCATGTCTCTTTCCACCCATAAGTGGAATCAAACAATTGAACTCATAGAAGCCAAGAATAGAAAGTGATCAATAGATTCTAGGAATGATAACAGGGAGGAGGACAGAAGGAAGTTAGATAATAGGAACCAAAATATAGTTGGAAATAAATAATAAGTTCACTTGTTGTACAGGACATAGAATGACTCTAGTTTGCAACAATTTATTATATATTTCAAAATAACTAAAAGAGAGGAGTTTGTAAATGCTAATTACCTTGATTTTGTTATTACTAATTGTCATGTTTATATCAAATATCACACCCATTAATTTGTACAATTATTATGTGTCAATTAAAAATAAATGAACTAGGAACCAGGTGCAGTGGCATAAACCATAATTCCAGCAACTAAGGAGACTGAGGCAGGAACATTGAAATTTTCAGGCCTGTCTCAGTAACTTAGCAAGGCCCTAAGAAACTTAGTGAGATCCTGTCTAAAAAGAAAACATTAAAGAAGGGCTGGGGATAGCTCAATGTTAAAGTGTCCCTTGGTTGAATTGCCAATACAAATAAATAAATAAAATATAAAATAAGTAAACCCATAAGAAATTAATATGTATAATTTCAATGAACTATTAAAATCTACCACAACAAAAAATAAAACACCTATTATTAAAATGGGACAGGAGGAAGAGTAGGGGATTCAGAGAAGGGAAAAGAAAAAGAGCTCTCACACTGTTAGTTATCTTGATTAAAAATTTACCCCAGGGTGAGGAAGGTAGAATGTTTACTTACTTCACCACCAAATCAATGTGACTTAAAATGCTTTGACTCTTTGAGACAAACATTAAAAGTTTGAATGAAACCAAATATTGGCAAGAATGTTGGATAAGAGGAACCTCTTTGGCAGTAATAGCAGATCATACTTTCTGGTACAAATATTTTATGTATATTCCAAGAGAGAAAAGTCCCACAAGAGAAGCTCTCTAGTAATTCATGGGGGATAAATGCAGAGAAATGTGTGGTACCTCATCTAGAAGGAGGTTTGGGCAATCTAGGTGTCTATTATCTGTAGTAGAGAAAAAGAAAAGAATTCCACTGGATGGAATTTTGTGGAGTGGTAAAAAAGAAATAAGCCCAAGAGACACTAAAGAGCATGAATGCAGGATTTAAAAGGTGTTAAAGAAATAAAGAAGGAATGTTTTATAGAACAACATTCTTCATGTAAATTAAACAAAAATTAATTTCATATGATTTACAGATATCCAGTGGAATGAATTAATGCTTATGAAGATAAGCATTGGGAATGAATGAAGGTGGGAATTTGAGGAGGTAAAAACCAAACAATAAAGATACATCAAACTTACATAAATTATTACGAGTGTAGTATATCATGTACTGAAGCATATAACTAATTCTATGTATCTGTCTTCTAAACGAAAAAAAAATCTTCTTAGAATTAAGTTCCAGGAAAAGTTTTTCCTCTGAGGCAATACATGACTCCTTTCATTAGTTCATTACTTTTAATTTTTTTAGAAATGAGAAATGGTGGAGAATCTACTCTACAAGTTTATCTGGATGACAAAACAACAACAGTAAAACAACATGATTCTCTCTCCAAGTGCACTCCCACATTCTTATCTTTCCCCCTTTTCTGTTTATCCACCTTTAACTTGGGGGAGGAGGGGAAATTATCACTGATGGTACAGTAAATCAAATAGGAAAATTTTAGTAAAATATGACATTGAAGTTGGACAAAAAAAGGTGTTATAGTTTGGAAGGCATAGTTCTTCAAAGATTCATTTGTTAAAAGATGTAGTCCCTAGTGTGGCACTTTTAGGGAAGTGATGAAACCTTTAGGAAGTGGGGTATACTGAGAAGTTTTAGGTGATTCTGTGGTGTGTCCTCCAAAGGGGAATATAGACCTTGGTCTCTCTCTTTCCTTTACACCTAATCCTGAGGTGAATGGGCCTTCTTTGCTACGTGCTTCTTCCATAGTACCATGAGGTACTGTGCTACCACAGACTCAAAGTAACAGGGCCAGTGGATCACAGACTAAAACCTCCAGAGTAGAAAGTCCATATAAACTTTTCCTCTTCATAATTGGATTAATATGAGGTATTTGCAACAGTAATGGAAAGTTAACACAAAAGTTCATCAGTATTTTCTTAAAAGAGCACAGTTTGTTCATTTGTTTTCCACAATGAACATCAAGTTATATGGAAGTTTTCCATTTGTCAGAGATACTGAGAGATAAAATGTAAGGAATGCAAGTGATAAAAGAATATTAGATAATAAAATGATTCCCTATTATTTTTTGTAGTAGACTACATGTAGAGTGAAAATAAATTAAGAAAAATAATATATACTTTAGACATTTTATTTTTTTATAATAAAAAATACTTTTTTTATAAAAAGGGAATACCAGTATTACCTTCCTTGCATAACAAATATTAACAATTTTAAAATCAAAACTTGTACTGACATGGAGATGTCTATGTGCAGAATCACTGAAGAATGAGTCAGGAAGAAGTTACTCAAAATAAGTGGAACAGTTTAAGGCTATATTGGGTAGATTTGAATGCAAATTATTTAACTTTAAGCCCAAAGTTCTTTCCAATATCTCATCTGTGTTTCTAAAAGTGATAATAGATTCCAAAGCATTTTGTAAACTGTAAAATACTAAATGAATAGAGAGAATTAGTTTGTTTATCCACAAAATAATTCCAGCTATCCAAAAATAATTCCTCAACTCCAAATATTGCATTATGTATTCAGTATGGTCATTTGGTGGGTGATATATCAAACTTTAGTTTATAATTGAATGTTTTATAAGAAAAAACAAAAACAGGGGCAAATGAGAGAAACATTTTATAAAACATCTAATCTGATTTAGTAATATTTAATGAAATTCAACCATGATTATATGATATCTATCTCCCCACAGAAAACACTTAAGAGAGTACATTTAGATATCAACTATCCCTAATCAAACTTGTTGAAGGCAACTTCTATCCTTCAGGACCTGGAGTCTGGTCTAGCCACACTCTGAAAATACTCATCAGACCCCTTATTATCAGTCAAAATTCCCCTTCTGCTCAGGCTGCCAAGACTGCATAGCTGAATTTATGATCAATTACAGTAACTCTGTGCATTTGGCATATTTATATCCCATTCTCTCCATAAAATATTTGAATTTAACATTTAAATTTAAGTGGTCTTATTTTAAATATTCTTTATTGTAATCAAGCTCAAACTTTTATAGGAGATATAAATTAAAACTTCAATAAACAAAAATTAAATGAATAAATATAGTTTTGGGGAGAGAGCATAGTCTTTATTTACAAACATGAAGTAATTAGGAAATGTCCTCAAGAAGATGCTCAAGGAAGAGCTGCAGGAGGAAAAGGGAGGAGGTAATACTGAGGGAGGAGTGGAGTGAAGGAGGGAGAAAAAAACAGATGTAGGTCTAATGCAACTGTAGCCATCATACCCCTGGACTTTTATGGAGTTTGAGAAGATGTCCTAATGCCTTGTGTATTTTTATAAAAGGCAATCCTTACACTAACATGAGAATAATCATTACCTGCATTTCCTTCATACTATTGATGAGGAAATGGTGAAATAAATTAACTCTTCTGTGGTTATATATTCAGCAAAAATGACCACCATGCTGTTTGGTCACAAAACTCATTTAGAAAAAAACACAAAACAGGATTGATTTTTAAAAAAACTTTTTAATGAAGATTTCAGTTTAGGATAGTTAGAGATGATTTCTTGGGGGGAAAAAAAGGAACCATATTATATTATGAAGGGAAGGCAAGGGAACAGCAGAGGCAGGACTGGGGTACCAAGGGGGATGTGGCATGGTGAGAGAAGTGGGAGGTAAGTCTGATTAGTAATATTTAATGAAATTCAACCATTCCTATATGATAGATATCTCCCCACAGAAAACCCTTAAGAGAGTAGATTCTCTCTTCAGTCATCTCAACTATAAGCCATTCACCAACTTCCTTTAGAGACTTTATATCTATGAATAAGAAAAAATATGATTTCATATTTTCTTTAAATTGACTCATTTTTACTTGACTAAATTGATTCATGAAGAAAACACTAAAGCATATCCACGAAAACATGCTTTAATAGTGGGAAGCCATAAAATAAACCTTAAAAGCGAAGTGTGCTTTTGAATTCCAGCTAGCTGGTAATACCTGCCAGCTTAAGATTCTGTGTCTGCACTCTGCTGTTTTGATCATTTTCATGGAAAAATATAATTTTAATAATACCTAGTAGAATTTAAGCCTTCATCATTTGAGAGGCACTCTGTTTTCTAAATACTTTTGTTTCCAATGCCTTATTTGATCCTAACAAGAAATTTTTGTAGTAAGAGCTTTTATCCTAACTGCAACATGCAGATTTAGTAATGGTGGGAAGATATTAATGATAGAGTAGTCATAATCTAAGTCTTCCTGATCCACAATGGAAGGTGTCCAAAAAAGGGTGGGGAAAAACTGACTTTCACCTATGAGGTCCCATGTTATGCCCAGATGATTACCAATGTTAATGCTTCAAGAGTTTACCTGTAATGTCCTCTTAACAAAGGCATCTCCTGCATGCTTTGGAACATTAAGAAAAGGTTTATAATAATAAAGTTCTAACATTTTTTGTGAGCCAGACAGCAACATCATATTTCTATATCTAGAAAGGACAAGCTGCACTACTTTATACTTTCCTTGATCTACAATTCACACTTGTGGGAAAACAAGCAAAATAACATATAAAGGCACTTACAGAATAGAGGGGAATCCCAAGGTTTTCCAAGTTTTTATTAAAAAAAAAAAAAAAGCCGCTGGAGAGGTAGTTGGACAAATTAAACAAGTTGTTTAAACTCAGGCATTAAGAGGGACTTTATTGTAGTATGCTTCCCTACTCCCTTATTTCTTTAAGGGAAAAAGTGATTTCTACAACAGTTTCTGACTCATATGCAGATGTATGCAAAATGCTTATGTTTCTCTATGGGTATTAGTAGAGTTGCTCATATAATTCTTAGGAATCCTAAGAGTCCTGATTTGCAAAGTTGTGTGATCTAGATCAATATTATTTCTTCTACTCAATACCATATAATTAGATTTATGAAGAAGAAAAGGGAGAGCTTTTAAAGACCTCACTGTGTCCCTCTATTCTAATAACTACACCTCAGTTTGACTCATAATCCCCTGAGTGCTGCTGCAGTCACCAGGAGCAGAGAAGTACCTCATACAGTTGAAGTGAGAAAAGGAGTCCTTTTGGATGCAGGGAAGAAAAACACAAATTTCTCTTGTCTTAAACAACTGATATTTCTTTACTTTGACAAGAAGGCTAACCATGAATAGAGCTTGGTGAAAAACAAGGGTGCTTTCCTTGTGCAATTTGATGTGCACCAAAATGTCCTTTTCCTACATGACACTTGAAGGTTGCGCAATTAAACATCAATTAAATTTAAAAAAAGCAATGTCAGAAATAGAATGCACTAAGCACTAGCAGCAAATGGCATCCTATCTGATGAAAATCAACTACTCTGGAGGTATATATAGCACAGTCATTGGACAAAGCATTGGAAGTGAGAGGCATGGTTAGCATGAGGTATTACCATGAGACAATGCACAGGAAACCAAAGATGTTGAAAATCCCTTGAAAGTACTACATCATTTGTTTTGTTCTGTTTTGTGGGGGGAATGATAACAGAAATGGAGACAGAGATGTACTAAAAAAAAACCCATATCTATCCCTCACATGTCCTTGTTAAGGGTAGGTTCTATATAGTGTATAGTCAGGCTGTAAGTCAGTTAATTCCAAATGTATAGTGGTGAGTAAGTATAAAAGTCAGTCCTAATGACCCTTCTATTAATAACCTAATTTCTGTCACTTAGCAAGGAAAGTTGTGAAAATGTCACCTTGTGTTCACAAATGTGAGCACAAAAATAATGGCTTACTTTTTCCTGAGGCTAACTCTTCCTTTTCCTCTAGGTACAGTATAAGTTTGAGACTATTGAGTCAGGTTTTCCTCTCGTGCTATCATTATACAGTGCTTATTTCTATCACAGCTCTAAAGATTCGACTTCATCCCACAAACAACAATAACCACAGGAGAAGACAGACAAACAAATGGTCAATATATAAATTGTTACAGAAACTTCAGGGGTTGAAGTAATTTAAGTAAATATGGAGTCAGGGCAAGGTCACCCAGGAGCCAGTTAAACAAAGCATCAAGGAATGGATAGGAGATGAATCAAGGAGGATACACCTAACTGCATGAACAGCATGATCAAATACATGGCAGTGAGGGAGAAATGTGTCAAAAACTCCCTTTTGGTAGAGTCTTTTCTGGGTTATTGTACTCAAAGCATTTGTTAAATCTCATTTTTTTTTAAACCTCACATATTGGAGAGCAAATCAAACAGAAGAGAAGACAAAACAATATGCAAGATGAGTCAGTCATCTGGGAACCTGTGTTGTTAAGGCAACTGCTTCATACACAGAAGGAGGGAAGGCAATGTTACTTACAGCATATGATTGAATCATATCTACCTCTAATAAAAATGTGTTAGCTCAAGCTATTCAAGTCAATAAGTGCCTACAGTCCTGTGAATGTCTTCATGGTTGTTTAGTGGATTCAACTTTCCCTAAGAAAGCTCAATTGATTTTATGCTAGCAACCAATAATTTGGTTTTCCTAATACACTCATACTGATAGTAAATTCTTATAGCAGCATGTTTCATTTTCTTCTGTAGATAGATACATGTATACAAGCACATGAATATTCCAGACAGATCTACTTGTCCAATACCCATTTAAACTGGGAAAAGGTACATGTTTTCAAAGACAGTTTTGCCAACCTCAACATTCACATGATGATTAAACCCATGTTCAGTACTTTCCCCAAAGGTCTGTAAATGTCAGTGTATGTTCCATAAACTGAAATACATTGCTGTAAGGTTAATAGAATATCATTGTTAATGATGCCCCTTAGTGCACTTACAATTTCCTTATAAGAGTTATTGACTAAGGACTTTCCCAAGC
Source organism: Sciurus carolinensis (assembly GCF_902686445.1). NCBI lineage: Eukaryota > Metazoa > Chordata > Mammalia > Rodentia > Sciuridae > Sciurus > Sciurus carolinensis. The sequence continues at coordinate 2,087,805 of NW_025920130.1, read as the reverse complement.
CATATGGACATATATATTCTCTAGTCATTGTGGAAATTCCAATATGAGCATTGGTATTCTCAAATCTTTCTATGGGCCGGCAAGGGTATCATAGAATATTCTGTTTGCCTTTTTTCTTTTTAATCATTTTCAGAGAGGACCATGTGGCATGCAAAATGAATTCTTTTCTTGGGAATGGTTCAGCGCTACTTTTAGATTTATTTTCCACTTAATCTGGATCATTCCATCTTTAAGTTGCCATCATTCCAGATATTTTTACAACTTGGGTGCCAGGTGGCTGCTCCTGGAAAACTTGTGGTCCCACTTTACATCTTAACATGTAAATATCCATCATGAGGATCTCCAAGTAGCAAGAAGAATCTGCTCATAAACCTGGAAGAGGAAGGGGTTCTGGGGGATTCACTATAGACCAAAGCACCACTTGCACTCTAATGGAAGAGGCTGGTGCATTTCAAAAATTGTTCCAGTATCTTTTAAAAGACTCTTTTCAAAGAAGTCCTAGGGTTTCTGCTCAAGTCATGTATCATCCATGAACCTGGCCATAGGAACATCCATCCTACAGCACAATCTTTCTTATCCTAGATTTTGTGTTTATTTTTACCAGCTAGTCAGACACTATATCATAAACTTATTATTTATTTCAATTGAAAGTCATTGAGAGTCAGTTTTATTGGAAGGTAATTCTTTTGTTTCTTTGGCATATACAACATTAAATATAGTTCTCAGGAATTGTTTAGAAATAAGAGCATTTGGTAACCTATTTATCAACTAGTAAATGAAATGTATGTTTATATTATATAAAGTCCGCCTCCCATGTATACTACTTATCAACAAAATGAGGTAAATTTTCAAGTGTATAGGTTATGATCTGGAAAAAGATAGAATTTGAATCCAATCAAATTAATGATTTCTAAAATCAGAGGTAGAACCTCAGTAGCTATATAATAAAATTTTACAGAACCCCTGTAAAATTCTAATGAAAATTGTGCCATTTTTGATGCTTTACCATCTCCCATTTGCAACCAGTAGTCAATTTCTGTTAATTTATAGAATCATGGTCATTATTCACTGAAGGTCAAATGCTGGACCTTATAACATGTATTTTACATCTGTTGTCATATTTGATAATTGACAGCAGGCCTCTGATATGTGTAGTACAGTCCTCAGTTCATAGCTGAGAATCTGAGTCTTGGGAAGATGGAAGTATCTTACTGAGGCCACACATCTATTAAATGAGGTTGACTTCTCTGAAAATTGAGCTTATCACATTTTGCCATACTGCCTCAAATTCTAAGCTTTCCACTCTCTCATTCTTCCCATTCTATGTCCATACCCTCAAGCTTTCTCTCTTCATTTTTTTTTTCCGAGCAGATGTCATTATGCCTCATGGAACTTATTTACTCCAAAGATCACAATTCCCAGAGTCTGCACAATTCCTCTAGAGCATAGTTCATTTTCCTCACCCATTTCCCTGATTGAAATCTTTTAAGTAGCTGTTACCCTGATATTTGATAAATCAAAACTGAAGTATTTATTTATTTATTCAGTTATTTTTGCTACCAGGGATTGAACTCAGGGGCACTTGACCACTGAGCCACATCCCCAGTCCTTTTTGCATTTTATTTATAGATACGATCTCCTGAATTGCTCAGTGCCTTGCCTTTGCTGAGACTGGCTTTGAACTTGAGATCCTCCTGCCTCAGCCTCCCGAGCTGCTGGGATTACAGGTGCACACATGGCCTGAAGTGTTTATTTTGACCTTGAAGAACAGTCTTGATTTTAATTCCAATTCTGTCTTCTACATCTCTGTTTCACCTTCAGATTTACTGAAGGGCATATCTGGTATATATGCGGTATGCCCTGTATGGTCTTCTGCTTTCTTCCAAATCTGCCTAATTACAAACCAGTAATGCTTAATATCTTAGTTTAAATGTCCTTTCTCTCCTTTCATTGTAATTGGTAATTCTCGAACCTCTGAGAATCCCCATAACAGCCATCCTATTTCTCAGTTACGGAATTTATTACTATTTATTTTATGACACTGTGCACATGGATTATCTATTCCATTAGCCTTACAAATGTTTTTTTTTTAATAATTGAGAATTTCAACTGTCTTGCCTATATTCCCATGTCTGAATTTAGCCCATCCCATTGCCTGACTTGTCTACCTTCCATTTCTAAGTGCGTAACTTGACTTGGCTTACCTGTTCCAGTTCTGTCATTCTGACTGTTGATTGCTGAGTTTGAACCTCCGATCCATGCAACAATAATTAGCCATCCCAATTTCCTTGGTGCTATTCCAGTTTTCCTGGGATTGTCCTGGTTTTAGCCCTGCATCAACAAATTGAAAGAAACCTTCTCAGTTCCAATGAACCATGATGGTTGGTGATGATTTACTCCCTGATAATTATGCCCTTCTCCATGTCTGCAATCAGCAGAGTGGTTACCTAATTCCATCTGATTTATAGCCTATACCTCACTTTTCTGGAATAATCATAGAGTTCTGTTCTCTAAACTCTGGCAATATGAACTGCCAAGATTTCCCCAGACTCTGGTCATTTTTTCCTTTTCCATGATAACTTAGCTTCATATATTTTCTCTATTCCCAAGACTATGCTGACTTTTTAAATGTGTTGTTTCTGAAGCTTTTTTTCCAGTACTTTATGACTCCAGACAGCATGATGCCTCTTGTATTGTGTGGATCATAAAGATCTTTCAACTATAGACATGGTGGTTTGTTGTCTAATTCCTGTGCATTTATAGAGTTCAGATTTCTCACTCTGATTTCTCTTATTTCTTGCCCTTTCTTTTTTTTGTTGAGCAAATCCATCATATTTGAGACTTAAATCAAAGAACAGCTTTTTAATAGGTTGGTTGATGTCAGTGTCAGATTTCTCATCAGTAAAACCTTAGTATTAAGTTTCTCTTTTCTCCTCTAATAAAATTAAACAAGGTAGAGAAAATGAAAAGATATTCCAATGCCCTGTGTGCTATAAGTGTTTAAAGAATCATCATTTACCATTAGACAAATATAAAACAGCAGGGGTGTTATTAATGAAAAGAGAAATGCCAAGTTTTCCAGTGATGCAGACTTGGTGCCACATACAAAGGGTCAGTGATCAAGCCCTCGGTACAGGCCAGCGGCAGCCATGTTTAAGATAAGAGCAGAGTGGAAGCCCGCAGGAGATCCCATGTGCTCAGCTAGGGTAAACTATTCCCAGCCCTTCTGTGCAGGTGATAGTTCTCACCTCAAAACTTATTTCTGGTTTGACAGAATATACTGTGATTAAGTTCATCCTGAAATTTGTGGCAAAGTGACACAGAAACAAATTTCTGAACCTCTTACTAAAAACATGACCCACAGAGACAGAGCTGGGGTTAGGCAAGTGAACTACCTGCTTCAGGCACACAATTAAAGGAGATATGAAAAGAATCAGTAATCAGATTAATTAGATTGAACAGAAATTTTTGAAAATAAAAATTAGGACAAAAATTATGATGAGCAATGAATCAGGTTTTAAAGTAGAGACATCATCTGCATTATTGATTTTTCCTTTTGCCCTACACTCCAATAGCTCTCCACACATTACTGATCTCCCAATACAAACACAGGGAATGTAAGAGTCTCCAATTAAAAAAATACATTTAGAGGTTGTTATTAAGGTTGAGAGAGGAAAAGTATCCCCATGGTGAGTTCAGTTCAGGATTCTGCATAGTATTTAATTTTGAAAAGCAAAAACAATAGGAATCTTTTGGCAGGCTGTAGTTACTATTGTCTCAGGATTAGAAATAATGACCCTTGTGCATTAAGAGGAATTGAACAGGTACTAATGTTTTACTGGAACCTATGGTGAACATAGAGTTCAACATATATGATCATATATATTCCTCATAACAACTTACCAATTTTATACATGTTGAAACTGAAGTTAGCTAAGAAAGGTGGCACGTGCCTGTAATCCCAGCAGCTCAGGAGGCTGAGACAGGAGGATCACAAGTCCAAAGCCAGCCTCAGCAAAAGCAAGGTTGCAAATTAGTGCAGCCACTCTGGAAAGCAGTATGGAGATTCCTTAGAAAACTTGGAATGGAACTACCATTTGACTCAGCTATCCCACTCCTTGGCCTATACCCAAAGGACTTACAATCAGCATACTACAGAGATACAGCCACATCAATGTTCATTGCCGCTCAATTCACCATAGCCAAATTGTGGAACCAACCTAGATGCCCTTCAGTTGATGAATGAATAAAGAAACTGTGGCATATATATACAATGGAATATTACTCAGCCATAAAGTATGATAAAATTATGGCATTTGCAGGCAAATGGATGAAATTGGAGAATATCATGCTAAGTGAGATAAGCCAATCTCAAAAAACCAAAGGAAGAATGATCTCGCTGATAAGTGGATGATGACACATAATGGGGCGTGGGAGGGGTTAGTTTTAGGGTTAGAGTTAGGGTTAGGGAGGGGGGCAAGAATGGGGGAAGGAAGGACTGTATAGAGGGAAAAGAGGGATGGGAGGGGTGGGGGGAAGGGAAAAAATAACAGAATGAATCAACCAACATTACCCTATGTAAATTTATGATTACACAAATGGTATGCCTTTACTCCATGTACAAACAGAGAAACAATATGTATCCCATTTGTTTACAATAAAAAAAAATGAAAAAAGAAAAAAAAAAAGATCTGTTCAGCTTCAATAGTGTGACATTGTCTCTACCACCTTTGTGTAGATTGTCCATAATTTTCAGTGGTTGGAATTGAAGATGTCTTGCTAGACCAGCAGTGATTTTATTTTATTCTCTCTGTCCCTCATAGTCTAACTCTGACAAGAGGTTTATAAGTCATTACCATTTCTTTCCCTCTCAGTTGGTCTTCCTCACTATTTCCTTTCTTATAACTTGATTCTCCCAAATTTCTCTTGAAGTAATATATTTTAAAAGTTCTGTACTACATATCCTCCCCAACTTAGAGCTAATAGTTTAATAGAAACTGTTTTCTATTTATTTCTAAATACTTTACACATCTCAATTCCTGAGAAGTAAGAAACTTACTACTAATTTATTAGCCTTCTCCCTTTATCTGAATGCAATGCTATGCCACTTTGTTAGTTTGGTTTAAGGCATAAATAATTTAATGAATCAATTATTCATTCAATATTTATATGATATTCCATGGTAGTTTATCTGGATATTGAAAAAATCAAATTTTGGTCTTACTGGTTACCTCAAGATAGAAAATTCGCTTTAATAAATCATAGTCAGCAGACTTTGCTGTCTTCACTTTACCAAACGAAGATGTACTTGGTCTCTGGGATGACTCCCACCATGGTGAGGAACTATGAGCAGGCTTGCCAAGTGAAATTTTGGTTTTTGCAAAATTTGGTTAATGGTTTAATTACATCTTTAATTAATTAAAGATAATTAATCCTTAATTGATCCCTTTTCAAGGTCTCCTTCAACTAGCTGAAGCAACCTCTCTTGGTCCCCTGCCATGAGTCAATGATGACATAACCACTGTCAGAGAAATGACTTCTCCTACGAAGTGAATGAAAGATTTCAGGATCCCAGGATGCCATTGTGAAAATTACATTCTTGAGTGCTACAGCTATTCTCTGTAAAGGTCTGAGAGGATTGAGTTATCTTTGGTGAATGACAGATTACTGTCTAGGACAATCTACTCAACAATTACCACATTGAAATGGAGAGGGTGGACAAGCTGGAAAATAAAAGATCATTGAATAATGGCAATGATTGGAACCTTGCCTTGTTTTTTGCAGGAGAGATTCAGTAAAGTGCCAACCCAAAGAGTTTAAATATTCCAGAAAATAACTGGGCAGCCTCCCCAAAAACAAGCAACAAAGAAGCATGCACTTTTTATAGATTTTCATTTATCTCCCTTGTTTAGGGAGATTCTTTATGCTTAAAACATTTAATAAAATTTTCAGGAGTTAATATATTTAATTGTGATTCTCCATGTTACTTTTATGTGCATTTATATTTTTATTTACATTTATGATTTTTTATTTGCTAATTTCCTTCACATAAAAAAGTCTCAACTCCATATATATACCTCCACAAATACTTAGCACTTGAAATACACTTGAAAATAAATTATTACATAATTAGAGGTGAGGAACTATTAGTATCTTCTATTAAGATTTTCCTGATGGCACATTTAACTTTTACCTTAATAAAGGAGTTTGGACAACAATTTCTATTCTGGATAAGGTTCTTAAAATTTGGTTAATGATTTAATTACATTTTTAATTAATTAAAGATGATTAATCTTTAATCCTTTTTCAAGTTCACCTTTATTTACTTTACACAGAATTCTTCACACTTTCTCAGCTGTTGGTCACATTGACTGTTCTGACTGTAATTTTTACACCAAGGCCAAGTCAGGCAAGAGGATAAATTTGATTTGGAAGCAAAATAATAGCTAGAACTTATTTTCAGGGCATCAGAGTCTAATTGGAAACAGAGAATACTCAGGAGCAAAATCATGCTGAAAAAAAAATTATACCATCTAATTATTCTTCCAACAAGTATTTCTTGATTATTTATTATGTAAATAATAAATAATAAATAATCAGGCTCTATTTTCATCTTCAGACTCAAGCAGGATGAGCAGCTAAGTCCTGAATTTTAGGCAGTGGGATTCTGAGGCCTCTCACCTCATGTGGTTTCTGCAAGGCCTCTGGGAAAAAGGTCATGAAGAACTGTGGGGAAGAAACAGAGAAGGCAGAGTGAAAAGAGAAAGGAAGTGGCGATGGGGCAGGCCATAACTCCTTAGAAATTCTAGGAATTACTGAGATAAATTTCCTTTAAATATTTTTATAATCTCTGCTCAATTTTTTCTAGAGAAGAAAATTTAGTTATGATTTACTTTCTAAGTGTTTCTTATTCAAATATTTTGAGTACTTGCATGCATGTGTTCTACCTTGTCCCAAATGTTTCTTTTTTCTCTCATTATCAAGATTTAATATTTGTTTTGAATGTGTATGTTAAATTCAAAATTATTTTTGCTTCTTATTCTGTGTGTATTCTACATATAGATCATTTTCTATATGTTATATCTATATTCCTTAGAGTAATTGTGAATTGGTTATATTATGTTATCTATAGACATGTCCATTGTGAAACAAAATATTTACTATTTCTACATATTACAAAATGAGCATCAACTTTTAAATTCCATGACTTTTTTTTTATATCAGTTAAAGTATTTACCTCTGATGGAAATGACACCATGAATTCATCAGTATGAAGGGTCTCAAGATTTAAGAAAAATCCCAATTTTCTAAACTTTAACACAAACACCCTGGACAGATATATATATATAAAATCTATGACATAAAGCTGTCAGAGCTTGGGGAAAATATTAAACTGAATGAGCTACTCAGTGAAAGAACAGTACACATATTAGATTTAAAATATATAAAGATATATTTTAAAAATTAAGAAAAGTATACTGTATTATGCCTCATTTAAGTACCATAATGTCCTAGTTATAATATGAAGAAAAACTATTTTAACTCTACAGTATTAAAGAGCTAGATGAACTATACTAAAGTCCTATGAAGAGACTGTGATTTTTCTCCTGAACAAATGGAATGATAACTTCTAGATATCTCTACCCTAGCACTCTACTGATCATAATAGATGATCACCCCCCAAAAGTACTGATTTTCCCCAGCCTACATGTAGGCATTTTTTTATTTCCTATTTTCCCTTTTACTATCCACCACCACCTATCAACAGTCTATCTTCTGGATGTATTATTTCCCATTAATTTTTTATGAAAATCCCTTGAGACAACAAACAAATGAGGTTGGGAGCCTGGACAAAGAAGGTGATCCCATAAGTCACTGAATTTTCACAATAGTGTGATGACTTCAACCTTTACCATCCATGGTGCACACACCCTATTTACTACAGGTGCCCATTCCTGACTTCCTCACACATAATCACTGCATTCTCTGACAAGACACAAATAGAACCGACTACTGATGTCAGAATTTCCCAACAGTTCCTCAAAACTTGAATCTAAACCATCCTGCTACTAAGGAGACCCAAGATTTTTTTAAAGTCCAACAATTAATACAAGTAATTATTCCAAACTGTAAAATGATTAGTCATAAAAAATACACTAATCTACTTTCTTTATCTAGGGAATCTAGATATGTAATTTAGGGCACAGTTTACCATACCTGATGGATTCTAGAACTTTCTCTTAAAAGTCCAGATGTCTTAGTGACATTATTTCATTATCTTCACAAGACACACATGTGTCATCTACATAGAGTCCAAATGTCAACTCCTTCCTTCTGTAGCATTTGCTTCAAATTTCAGTTACATAACTTGGGGTCAAGCACTCCAGAGCATCATTCCATTCTATTTCACTGAGTCAGGACATGGAACTACGAACTCAACTTCTTTTTTTTTTCTTAACTAGCATTAACCTATTCCGTAAGTGACTTCATGTGGTTCTCTTTACAGCAAGGGACACCAGTACTCCTTTCTAGTCAATATCAATAACTTCATCCCCTGGGAACCTGTTAGATAGTTAGACACTCAAAATCCCCCACCCCACCTAGGGAATGAATCAGAATCTGTGCTTTAACAAGATCCCTTGGGAGGCATTTGAACACTAAAGTTTGAGAAGCACTGATGAAGGGATGGATGATAGTGGTAAATAATAATCTCAGGTATAATCTTCCTCAGTTGAAAGTTGATTATTAGGATACCTACAAGGGCATGCAAGTACAAGTAAATATGAGAAAAAAGCAGAACACAAAACCAGCAGGGAATAGCGGAGAGTGAGAAATGCATTTTATAAGTGTTCTGTCTAAAATTATATAGAAGTCACATATTTCCAGTTTATCATTCAGAAAAGTAGACTCTAGATGTGCCAGATCTTCTGGATTTCAACAGAGGATATATTATTACTGAAATCTTCAATTATTGACCTACGTGGCAACTAATCACATTTTTTAATACTATGTGAGCCACCTACCAAGTAAGTCTGCAGGGTGCATCTCACCATGGATCACCAGTTTATAACCAGTGCTCTGTGGTCTGTTTGCACACTAAAGGGGATATATTTAAAGAAAACTAAAATATTTATACAAGTGTCCACTTATGTCTGAGTTTCTTTAGTACATTTCTTAAAGAATCAAGATCCCAATTATAACTGTAATTTTTTTAAAAACCCTATAAAACTATAAATCTAAACTATAGAATATTTTTATGACCTTATTTAGTGCAGAAAACCAGGAAGACTTCATCAAGAAAATGAAATAATAGCTGAGTTCCGATGAATAAGAAAAATAAGTAAATTAAGAAATATGATGCAGGCAAGAAGATGTGAGAAAGTTTCCAGGACACACAACATTAGAATTAAAGAAAGAACCTGATGACATAAACATGCATTGTGATAATGGCACCAAGTGGTTAAATCACAAAATACAATTTTATTCCCCCTTTATTGTCTCCCTTTATTACATTAAATAAATGGAATTGGGGAATCCATGACACATCACAGGATTAAGCCAGGATTTACTTCAGTATGTACATCATAAGCAACATTATTCTGGTGCTCAGCAGACTCTACTCCTCCCATGCAAGACTGCGATTAATGGGCTCAGAATAGAAGTTGGGAATATTACTGTCCTGCCAAAGTGTAGTGTTATACATTGCTTAGTTCTAATGAATGTTAAGAGTCATTCTTTACTTCCAATATCCTAGCCAGCCTTTTATTTCCCAAAAAGCCCTTTTCACCAGAAATGACATATTTGTACATACTTGAGTTTGTCATCAGAGTCATGAGTTGAAAGGACTTAATGATACGTTCCCTCTAGACATTCCTCTGTTACCTCATCTGTTATCAGAATCTTATCTAGGAATTTCAGTTTTTTCACCACTAAAATAAGTAAACCCTCCTAAGATATTATATAAGAAATGTAATGTGTCTATAGTACATAGTAGACTATGTTATTTATAAATGATAATTTCCCTTTTTCTTGAATGAATTGAAGGAAAATCAATATTTAAAAGAATTATTTTTAGAAATTCAAAAAAATGATTTGGTGATTTAAGCCTTAGGTATATTACCCATATCTATACCAAATCCCTGAAAAGGAAATCCATCTTCTCAAAGTCTTGTTACCCCATGTGTAATCCCAGTTTTTGGCTTAGGAAATAATTATTTAGGATCTCAGTCCTACTCCACATGTAATGAAGCATTTTGCCAAGTTCTCCAGGAGATCTAAGACCTACATTTTAAACTTTGAAGTACATGGACTATCTTCAAAGGTCATATGACTGTCTCAGTTTACTTACTTGGAGGCAACTGTATAGCTGACATCAACTGTGTACCCACTCAAAGCCAGAATTATTGGGGTTGAAGCTTCTGGTTTAATCTTATTTGCTATGGAGTCTGACAACAGTGATTATTCTTTTGGGATCTTCATTTCCCATTCCCATTTAGTGTACATCCCTTTCTGGCTTCAAAGCTTATTATCAGTTTTCACTGTCTAGATTAGATTATTTCTCACAAATCCACTATGGGCATTGCTGATCCACAGGCAGTTCTGCTTTGGATACTCTTTTAAATGCTTTCATCTCTGTGTCCAGCTCCCTGTTAATGAACCTTCTGCCCCCTGATCCATTTTAACCCTTCTATACTCTACAATATGCCTGAGAAATGATTACTTAAACAGTGTGAATCAATATCAAAATAGGATTTTTGAAAAATACACACTCATTATATACAAGAGATGATCTGATGAAAGAAAAAGATAAAAATCCTATGTGGAATTTACTTTTTCTGTAAATAGCATCTACAACTGTGTCTATACTACAATGGAGAGAATATCAAAATTTGAGAACATTTGTTAATCTTCATATAAATAGCCTCCTATAAGATTTTGTTATGGATTGTGAAATTATTTGACTTCTCAGACACTTAAACAAATTAACAAATTCCTCTGAATGGTGTTATATAACACATATATCCATACACATAAGTGAGATATAGTAATTTAAATAAATTTATTTTTAAATCACCCCTCCTTGTCTTGCATTTTTCCCTTACATGGAATTCTGCCTCATAATTGTTTATAGAGCAGGTTTATGTATAAAGAAAGTTCCTGTGGGAATGAATCCTAATGTGCTGAAGTGTGCCAAAAGGTACAGATTGATTACAACCTCTGTTTATCTCTTGGATCAGTGAGTAAGTGATAAACTGCTCTCCTTTGGCCTCCAAAAGGCTATAATGTTGGCTGCTACATATTTATTCTGGAGGGCAATGCTGAAACTAAGATTCTTACAAATTTTTTAGAAAGTAGATACCTCATTTTCTGGGAGAAAAAAGCCTTTGTAAAACTCTATAATATGTTTACATCATAATTTACATCAGAAAATTTCTTTTGAAATTCTTTTTTTTTCACATTTAAAGTTATCCTAGGAAGTAGAGAACTACAGTGAAGATTTCAATGTACACCGATGCTTAATAAAATTCAGATGATGACATGTTCCCTACTGAATGAAGTCTAAATATCAGTTATCTGCCCTGTTCACTTATCTCTTATACCAAAAAAAGTACAACTGACAATGTCACCTCTATGATCCTATTCCACGCTTAAAATGTTCCATGAGTAAATGAATGAATAAACATCATAAAGTAAAAACTAATGCTTTGACTCAGCGAATACCTAAGAGGATGAATGTTAGCTTAGCAAATTCTACTGGTACTTTCTGTCAGGTGCACTTTTGGATGGATATATGGCAAAATTTGTTAGAAATGGAAGGTTTCAAATACACATGTCTTATAGTATACATTATCCATTAAATAAAATTAATCTTACCAGATGTGCCAGGGAATAATGAAGAAAGGAAAGTCTAACATATTTAGTACACATGAAAACAATTTTTTTCATATATTGTCATTCTGTGGTTGGTAGCATCTGCAGATGAGAAACCCAGGGATTTAGAGGATCAACTGCTTATTTGTAGTGTCTGAAATGTTTTCTAATAGTATTTCTGTACCTTGTGATATCTAATGCTGGCATCCAGCTAACTTGTTACCTACCATGATAGTGTCAACCCTATGTACTTTGCTGTTAGAGTGATTTTGTTTCCTGTGTTCCAAAATCTGCATTACTTAAAGGGGTCAACCTACTGGAACTCACCGTGCTTTCTTAGATTAACTAAACAGGTGGCTAATAGAACTGTAATTGAAGGGAACATTAGAATGTAGGTTTAAGTCAGATAGCTTGCAAAACACATCAAGTGGGAACTGATACTCCATCCAAGAAGTGCATATCTATTCTGGGGAGAATAATATGACTAAGTAGTCATGGAGCTGCATATCCTGGAATCAAGGAAAATTACAGTATACAGTAAATACTTAGTGGTATATCACTACTAATATAGTAGTATTTTACTATTCCCTTAAAAAACTCAAAGTCCAATCTAATGAAAACTGTCAACAAATATTTGCTTTAGTCACAAATCTTCTCATAAAAGCTAATCCACTTTTAAATTATGTAGTGCTTTATATTTTATTAAGTATATTAATTCCCAGATTATATTATAGTAATATAGACTAATTTATATTATTTATGTATTATATATAGTGAAATCAAAATCAGAGAAAGAGATTTGGTGCACAAGTCATAGAACTGGTAAATGATTCATTTGGGAGATAGACTCTGAACTTCACAATTTTAGAGGTCTGCTTAATATTTTTCAAGTCTTGAAAGACAGAGGATAGTGCCTAAGGAGAAAAAGCAGAAAGCACTTGAAGTTTAGAATTCAGATTCTTAATCACAAAATTCTAAATCTGTAAGATTCAGAAACACTGAGGTGGATATTGTTACTAAAAATTATCTAAGGTAAATTGGAAAATAAGAAACAAAAATCCATAGGTGGTAAATCACAATTATTAATATCTACAGTTGGTAACTATGGCTTTGTACTTTTATCTTTCTTTTATAACAAAAAAGTAAATAGGTGCTGACAGAAGTAAAACATTTCTTCAGGTCTTCCACTAGGTAAGAATTTGAACCAGTATTTGAGTCAGTCTAATTCAGAGACTTTAAGTTTTTAAAACTATGATGTATTATCTGTACCATCATCTATAAAATGAGGGAGTGATAAGGGTGAGGGCTTTTGTCTGACTTGTGACTGGAGGATGCCAGTTACATTTCCTTCCCACAGTCAGAGAAATGTTAGCCCAGATGATTCCAATGTCCCTACTTGACTCTGGCTATCTGATTGAATTGGTGTTTTTTCATATAATATTTCTAAAGAGTGAGCATTCAAAAAGCATTTGCCAAACAGAAAATATGAAGTCTGAAGAATCGTTTTATTTTTTAAGCAAAATATATTTGCAGCAATATTAAACCAAATTTCTAATGTTTTAATTTTAAGGGTTTGCAAGTACCTTTACAATTAATTTTTACTAAAATTCTTCTCTACTATAGGCATACTACAGCTTTATATTTTTCCCCTCCACATGGTCTCTTTATACTGACACTTAAAAGACTTATCACATATTTTTCTCCTTTTTTTTTTTTTTTTTTTTGCTTTTAACTAGTAGGCAATGTATGAAAATGGGCTTGCAGCTTGTAAATCCAAAGGTTACAAGTATCCTCAGACCTCCTAGAAGTTGACATAAGTGTACAAATGATCTTTAGCTGCCTTCAACTAAGCCAGACAGGTGACAATGGAAGTTATTACCTCCTACTCTATGATCAGCTCCCTGTAGTAACTTGAATCTCTATGAACATCTAATGGGATATGTGGCATCTTTTGTTTAAAAGGGTCAAGAGGTCTGAGAAATCTTGAACACAGAGAACTCTCAATAGACAATTGCCTCCTTAACTCCTCAAGTAATTGACACTTAGCATTACGCGAGGTTCCCCAAATGATGTTGAAGTGATTCCCAGAAGTTTTGCCCTCTTTAACTATCTATCCAGGAAACCCATATCCACACTACATTAGGAATGTATCAAAGCAAGCCAAATAGTTTCTCAACCAAAATGAAAGAATGTAGGGAAGATTTCATGGCTGTGCTTTGCTTTCTGTCTCATAATGCTTTATGATAATGTATCAGTTTTTTCTCAGGCTTCTATTGAGTTTATTTTGCACATTTTTGCTCATTTTCTACCACAAAAAACAATAACAAAATTCTTTCATCTCTGTAGAGTACTCCCTCACTAGCTATAGCATGGAATCAAATTCTATCTCTATATTGTAGGGCTTTTAATGCTGGGTAAGTACTTCCAGGGGAAAGTATTGAAAATGCTACACTGTCACAGATCTAAATGTAATATTGTGGGGGTTTTTTTGTTTTGTTTTGTTTTTTTCCTAAAGAAATCTCACTCCATTCCAGAGACATAGTAACATGATTTCAGGTATTGATCAAATCTGTTGCAAAGTTTTTCATATATTTATGTTAACGTCCTTACAAATGGCATCAATTTAGCTTGATTAATTCTTTTAAGGAGAAGAGGGGAAGGAAGAAGAAATCCATGAAATGAGTGGTTTAGCTGCTTTCTAGTATGAGAGGAGCAGTTTTGTGATAGCTCTTGCCTTCCCGTTTAGAAAATTCATTTTCTTTGATTGATTTTAGTGTCAACTGACAGTTTCAGAAGATACTAATCCTGAAAAGTCACTGCGGACAATACGCATCACAAAGGGAATCACTGAAGCAGGGAAATTGTGATGACCCTATTCTAACACTACCTCCTTTCCTTCCTCCAAGAGGACCAGCTATTGACAACCCTACCACATTAGATCCCCTAGAAACACAAACCACTTTAGTCAGTTTACATTTGTAGATCATTTTTATATATTTATTATTATTATATTTTTAATGCTCATATCAGTTATCAGCCCACACCAGGTGTGATGGGCTGACAGATCTGGCTCCATGAGAATGTTATAGTCCAGACTCTGAGGGAAATGACTAAACAGACTTTGTTTTGCTCTGAGACTCCATGTTATGTAGGAAATAAGTTTCTCCCATGGGAACACCCCGCCCGTGTACCCATCATCAGTTACTTATTATGACATGTCTAGCAATACAAAATGACAATTCTTATGTAATGAAAAATTGCTCTCTTTTGATCCCTATTGCTCCTGAACAATGTATCATGTGAACAGTGATTGTGTGGATGTTAGTAACCATTCTTTAGTTTGTACCTAGGTAAGGGTCATTTTGACCCACTTCCCCCTCTGTTGATGATCTCATGATGTTAATGTGTAATTTCAAGTCATAGCAATAGACACATGATTAATGTAATTTTTGGTGTAAGAACCCCTGCAACCCTATGGTCAGGGCTGTTCTCCCAATAGCCATTTTTGGGGGGCATTGTGTGAGACAGTCAGCCGGCCGGCTTAATAAAGACTCTCAAATTTGGACTTCTCAGTGGTGATCGGTCTGTTCTTAAGTTGTGCTCCATAACACAGGAAAACACATTAAGTTCTCTAAGAGTTCCTGAAATCTCTTCTCAGTAAGGTTGACATGAGAAAAAGCAAACCTCTACTTTCATCTTTTTCCTGGGAAGATGAACTCGGTTCATACCAAGAACAGCTGCTCTCCAAAACTTCTTCCTCAGCTAGTTATCTTACTAATCTTAATCTTTGAAGGTGGAGATTAGTCTACTTGTTACTGTGCTGATTTTGAGCATATTGCTTTATGAGGATTACATAGATGACTTTCACCTTACAACAGTGTAAATATTCATTGTTTTGGCATTTCTGAAACTCAGCCGAAATTGACAAAAACAGAATACCATTCTTAATATTTAGTTCCATCAGGAACTCAATGACTTCTGCACACCACACTCTATATTGTAAAAGGAATTCTGGAAAAAGTCATGAATAAATGGACCATTAATGGTAGAACTTGAAGCTTCAGATCATGATATAAGATGATTTCAATGAGTATGACATTTCTTTTGTTACTCTCAATTCACACCTCAAATATATTGAAAAAGCAATTTCTGTTTTGCTTCCTCCTGATATGGCTAGTCCCATTTATAGATAAATCTTCAGGAAAAAGAAAAACTGATAAGAGTCTGAATGCAAATCTATAGTTGGGTATAGCTTACTGCTAGATAAAATAGAGTATACCCAGTTATATTTGAATTACAGATAAAATCTAGGCTGAGGCTATTGAATATGTTTCATATAATGTTTGGGACATATATAAAAATGTTAAACTAAAATTCAAATTTAACTCAGCATTGTGTAATTTCATTTGTTAGATTTGGTAGTATTATTTACATACTCACTGTTTTAGTTAGCTGTTTCGATGCTATGACAAAAAGGATCTGATCAGCACAATTATAGAGGAGGAAAAGTTTATTGGAGGGCTGTCTGTTTTAGAGGTCTTAGTCCATAGAAGGCTGGCTCCATTCCTTGAGTCTCAAGGTGAGACTGAACATCATGGCAGGAGAGGGTGGTGGAGGAAGCAGCTTACACTGAGGTGATCAGAAAACAGAGGGAGACTCCACTTGTCAGATACAAATGTACTTACCCCAAAGCCACATCCTGATCCCCATCCACTCCAGCCATACCCTACCCACCTCCAGATAACACTCAGTTAATCCCATCAGGGATTAATTCACTGATTAGGTTAAGACTCTCAAAATCCTATCATTTCTCCTCTGAACCTTCTTACATTACCTCACATGTGAGATACCTCACATCCAAACCATAACACTCACAGAACACTGAACTCACAGACCATCTCCTGTTGACATTCAGTGAGGCTAAACTGAAAAATTTACCATTTTGTACAGCAAAACCTGGGTAGAATCCTCATCTCATTATTTCATTGTGTTTTGTTTTGGTACTGGGGATTGAACCCCAGGGCACTTTACCATTCAACTATATCCTCAGTCATTTTTATTTTTTATTTGGACACAGGGTCTCACTCAATTACTGAGGGTCTTGCCAAATGGCTGAGACTGGCCTCTAATTTGCAGTTCTTCTGCCTCAGTCTCCTTAGTTGCTGGTATTACAGGCATATGACTTGGTGCCCAGCCTCACATTGTTTATAAGTTGCACAATTACCTTATTTAAATCAGTATAAGCATAATCATTCAAGACAGTTCTTGAATGCTATATAACTAGTTGAAGGATTTGGAAGCAGAGAGGGTGTTGTGGGGGTATTCTAAATTTGGAAGGGAAATGACCTTATAAACAAAGATGATGAAGGTATGATAAAATTAAGTGTGTGGCTGATTGTTATTGTACAGGTCCATTAATAGCTTATTTAGCAGTCTTAATTCAATGTTATTTTAGCAGTCTCAATTCAGTGTTGTTTGTGGAGTAAGTCTTATTATTATTTATAAATTGTAACCTTTGATTTGAGCTACTTTGGTATTCTACTATCAAGTGTTGCTACTCATATTCCCCTCAGTAGAAACAGGGAATGCATATAAGCATACATACAAACACACATTTACATCTGTGTTTATGTCTATGTGTATTGAAAATGTTTATTTGGTTCTGAAACCTATAATTCCAATTTTACAACACTGAAGGATTCTTTTCCATTTTCTTCTTCTTCATGTTGTTCTCCAACAGTGAACCACTTGACTTCCATTTTGTGCAATATATTCACCTATTGATCAGCTCTTGCTGTAAATAACCTGTTGCCCAGTAACACTACTGATCCTGCCTTCCTTCTTCTTGCTCAGAGTCTGGTACCACACATGGTCTACCATTGTTGTCACCCACTTGGTAATCCTTTCTCCCATCTCAGGCTCCTACAGCATTTGCTACACTGCTACTACTGCTGCCAGCCTGAAGTGGATGTCCACCTGCCTCAAGTAATCTACTCCAAGCTGCCTCCACCAACTTCTACACCTACACCTTCTTTGTCCCACTGAAATTTTGACACTCTGTGGCAGGCTACTTCCAACCCTACCCCGAGTCCTGAACACATGGAGCCTGCCTTGTGTGGGTTCACCTAATGATTTGAGTTAAATTATTGAAGAAAAGAGACAGAGATAGCAAGAAAGAGATGGAAAACTGGAGGAAGGAGGAAAGGGACCCACTGGTTTAATTGGTATTTTCACAATTAAAAATGAATTTGAGCTGGACACAATGTGTATGCCTGTAATCCCAACAACTAGGGAGGCTGAGGCAGGGGGATGGTGAATTCAAGACCAGGTTCAGCAATTTAGCAAGACCCTGTCCCAAAATAAAAAATAAAAAGGGCTGGAGATTTGGCTCAGTGGTAAAGAACCTATTGGTTCAATTTCTGTTATAAAAAAAAAAAATACTTGAAATTTTTCTTATATATTATCCACTTGAATTTTCTCTAAATATAACCATATTAATTTTGAATAGTGATTTTTCAATAATTCATTTTTAAAATTTCATATTTTATTAGATATTTGTCTAATTGCCTTATTCAATGACTTAAATATCCCTAGAACTGTTAATGTGAGATCAGTGATAGATGGTATCCATGACTTTTGACTGATATTAAATGAATAGTTAAATGGCTTACTGAAATTATGATGTTTGCTATAAGTTTCTTATGAAAACGCTTTATTAAAGCAGTCTTTCTTCTAATTTTAAGTTTCAAAAATTTTATTTTGTTTTCTAATCTCAAAATCATGTTGATTTTTTAACAGATTATTTTTCTATATAATAGCCTTTTATCTTTTTCAAATATTAAGTTATATCAACTGATTCTTAATAATGATCAAATTATACCCAAGTCATTTATACAGCAGTGTCCTATTTATATATAATTTCTTGAGAGTTTATGCTTTGCTTAAGAATTCTACAGCTGTGTTTGTGTTTTAGGTTAGACATATTTTTCTTTCTTCTTCTGGCATGTTTTAGTGCTTTAAAGAATATTCTGTCTTTATACAGTGAGTTCTGAATGGTTAGTTCTTTATAATCTCTGGAGAGTTTATAATGGTGAATTCATTTTTATATGAATGTTAAATACAACTTGGTAATGATGCTATCCAAATTTTAATTATTTAAATTTCATTTGAGTAAATTTTTGAAAATTTTTATTTTTCTATAAATATGTCCATTGTACTTAAAATTTCAAAAAATATTGACATGAAGTCATTAAAAATGGACTCATTTAATTTATGATATTGGATAATTTCTCATTTGTTGAATAATCTAAATAAGAGATCTATACATTTTAATAATCATTTCAAAGAATCAATTTTTTGGTTTTGTTTCTTTGCATTATATTAGGAACATCTTTTTCACTAATTTGTGCTCTTTTAAATTTTATGTCTTTCACTTGCTTCATTTTGCTTCATATTTAAAACTTACTGTGATGGATGCTGAGCTCAGTGGCTCTTCAGCATATCTTATTTTCCAATTTATTTAGAGACAGGGTCTCACTGAGTTGCTTAGCATCTCACTATTGTTGATGCTGGCTTTGAACTTGCCATCCTCCTGCCTCAGCCTTTGGAGTTGCTGGAATTACAGGTGTGTGCCACTGAGCCCAGTTTAAAATAATCTTCTGAAATCTACAACATCTTATTAATTTGATGATTTCAATTGATAGCATTCTATAAACCACATTGGTTTTGGTACATCGCTACTTTGTACTTCAAATTAGTCTATTAGCCAACATATAGAGATCCAAATTAAAACTTTAGCCATTTTTTAAGCTGCTTGTCCTTTTTTTTCTGTACATGTAAAACAATAACCCAATGTATTTTCTGTGTATTTATAAGACAATAGTTGTACCTATTCCTTATTTTTTTCTTAGAACTTTCTTACATGTGATTAACGATTGCTATCATAATATTATTATCTAATTTTGATTCATTAAGCCTACAGACTTGTGACTAGGTAGGCTGCTTTTAAAAGAAAATAGTATGTGACTATGTTTTAATCATATAATGTTAAACTAACATCACAATGATGATCATCATGAAAGCAGACTCTTTTAGGTAAGTAATGACTTCTATTTCTAATTTGCCCCATGATGCATTATTATTGCCAAGGCTCTAAGTGTGACATATAGTGAGAATGCATTTAATCAAATTTCCTGAGTGACTACTTTCATATCTTATTGCCTAACTAGTTATATGGCTCATAATTTGTACAGAAAGCTAGAAAATATCTCTTTTTATTGTTGTCATTCCTGTTTTTCTGTTTGGTTTTTTGGTTTGTATGTTTGTTTGTTTGATTTGATTTGACTTTGGACTGGGGAATTCTGACCCTACCCAATAATTGATTTTCATACTAAGGAAAATGGATGAGTTGACAGCAAGTTGGAAACTAGGTGTCTTTGAACCAACTCAATCATATCTTTACTTGTAAAGTATTGAGAATGCACAATGAAAGGAAGGAATAATTGGAATATAGAAGCAATACTATGGTTTAAAAAATGGATGATTAGTGTATGGATTATTTCACTGAGTTTGGGACTGGAGAATATTCAATTTGTTCAACAATTATATTGGGCAACCATTGTTGCCAATTCAGTACTAACACAAAGAGGTATTTCCAGACCAGAGGAGTTCATAATGTCCTTGGTAAGAAAAATAATAATAATAATAATTTCAGTAGCAAAAGAGTCAAGAGAGATTTTGAATAGATTTAGAGAAATAGAAGCATCTCTCATATGATGATTTTTATTTTTGTTAAGATATCATTTGCTAGTCACTATTGAAACAGAAAGAAAATTGATAAAACAGAATGACCTTCACAGGTGGAGCTTGAAGCTAATGGATTTGAATGTGTATGGCATATCCTAACAGCCAAGAAATGCTTGATGTATAAATTAAAATGAATTGAGATGCTTACAAGGTACTGAATTGAGATGTATAGTAGGTACACCAAAACCTGACTCAAAATATTAGTTATCTTTATGGTCCTATTATTTTAGATGAGGAATCTTTCACATTGCAAACCATTAATATGTTTTTAATTAGCTGTCACAATCTTTGAAATGATAGCCTGCAACATTGGGGTACCTTGATTATGAAAGATAATAGCTAAAATATGGTATCATCCCAAGTATTCATTGAGAGATAAAAAATGGATAATGAAAATGAGGTATATATAAAGAATGGAATACCATCCAGTCTTAAAAAAGAAATTCTGTCATTTGTAATTAGACAAATTTGAAGGACATTAAGATCAGTGATAAACCAGGAATAGCAAGACAAATACTGAATGATTTTACATACATGTATGTTAGTCAGTTTTCAATCATTACAGTGACATACCTCAAATAATTAACTTGTAAAGAGAAAAGGTTTATTCTGTTTTCCTCGTGGTTTTGAAGGTTCTCTTCTAAGGTTAGATGTACATAGTGCTTTGGGCCTCTGCTGCGAGTGCCAGTTGGCAATATTGGGGAGGGCATGGTGAGACAAATTGCTCACATTATTAGCCAGAAAGGAAAAGAAAGAAAGGAAGGGGCCAGAATTCCACAGTTTTTTTGAGAGCATGCTTCAAATAACCTAAGAACATTCATCCTTAATGTCCAAAATACTTCCCAGCAACACCACCATAAGGAATAAGATATTAACATGTGACATTTTAGGAAACATCTAAAACATAGCACATGTAGAATTTAAGGAAGTCAAATGCAGAGCGTGAATAGAATGGTGTTTACCATGGTACTGTGTTTGGGATCTGAAATGTCCCTAAAGGCTCAAGTGTTAAAGGTTTGATCCCAAATGCAGCAATGTTCAGAGGTGGGGGCTTCTGGGAAGTGACTGTATCAATAAGCACCTCATTAGTGATTTAGTTCATTGATGAATTCATATCCAAACAGACTATTGAGAGGTGCTGAAAACTGTAGAGGGTAAAACTTAGTTGGAGTGTGTTCTTGGGGTTATGCTCTTGGGTACTGTATATTATTCCTGACCCCTTCTCTCCTGGCTGCAATGAGCTGAGCAGCCTTTCTCCACCACAGCTTCTGCCAATACGCTCTTCCTTACCTTAAGATTAAAGCAAGGGAACCAGGCAGCCATGGTCTAGAACCTCTAATAATGTAAGTCAAAATACAACTTTCTTACTTTAAGTGGTTTTTTTCCTGGATATTTGTCACAGTGATTCAAAACTGAATAATAAAGTATGAGGTTAGGGAGATTTTGATAAAAAGAGAAAATTTCATTAATAGAGATAGAGAGATAAGGTCAAGAGATCTATTATATAGTACAGAGAATAAAAATGTATTAATGACTTGAAAATTGATAAGAAAGTAATTTCTAAGTGTTCTCATATGTATGTGAGGTAATTACTATGTTAATAGTGTATCAAAAAAGTAAATTTAATAGTCATAAAAGGGAGTGCTCATGGCAAGTTCTTAAGACTAATAAGTTATAGTTTTAACTCACAGAATAGTTGAATATTATTACAAATTGTAAGAACATTGTTAAATTTTATCATAGAAGCTTTGTGAAATTAGACATTTGAATATTTCAGAAATTATTTGTAGTACTGAGTGAATAATGATTAGTACTACTGATTAGTCAGGTTTTTGACACCATGACCAAAATGCCTGGCATAAACAACTTAAAAGATGAAAGATTTATTTTGAATCCTGGTTTCAAAGGTTTCAGTCCATGATTGCTTGGGGTTATGTTTCAGTTCATGATCACCTGGGCCTGGAATGATGCAGAATATCATGGTAGAAGGGCATGGTGGAGGGACGTATTAGAAGAAAATTGTTCAGCTCATAGCAGCTGGGAAGGAGGAGGATGAGATGGGCCAGAACAAGGGCACACTGCCCTCAATTACCTACTTCCTCCAACCATGCCCCACTTGCCTATTGTTTCCACACCTCCCAGTAGTCCATTTACAGTATTAATCCATGAAATGGTTTAATCCACTGATAAGATTATAGCCTTTGTGATTCAAACACATTCCCAAAGCTGAACAACTGGACACTACTGCACTGGGGACCAAGTTTTCATCACATGAGTTTTTGTAGATAATCCAGATATAAACCTTGATGTATAATACCATTTCAGAGATATTGCATTGGGGGAATTTTTGGAGTGATAGCATAAGATTGATCATCAACATTTTTTAATTCTTCAGAGTTTTACCAAATAAGCCTGAGTACAGGCAGAGGTATAGAGAATTAGAAAAGTATGATGGTTAAGTTCAAGTAGATCATGAGTTTCTTATTTGTATGACCAAAATATTATTTATAATTATTTAAGTTCTTTGAAGTAAAGTTTTTCTAATAGATAAAAACTTGTGACAAAATACAATTATGTAAGTTTTGTGAGACTATTGTCACCGATTTAAGTTTCTATGGATTTTATACCTCATGCATTTTATACCTTAATGTATGTTTAATTGGTATCGCGCTCCCCGCCCGCAGAGAGACACGACACCTGGTTCTTTTCAGCCTTTTTATTGCACGCACCCCCATCTTCTCAGTTCTTTCTTTGTTCTCTTTCTTTGTTCTCCTCCTAGAGGAACTTACACTCCAATATATACATTACCGTAACCAATCAGCATTTGAGCACGAGGGGAGAGCATGAACAGATACAGGCAGTAAATGCAGACATGCAGTGATCATGCACTGTCCACGAGGGAACTCAACCAAACCCTGGAACTTCCTCAAAATAATGTCAGTTGTTTGTGCAAAAGTTAACTGCTCTGGCTCACTGCCAGGCGCCATCTTAGCCTTACCTAGGGCCAGGGGTCCCGGGCACCCCGACAGTTCCCCCTTTTTTATTATAAAATTAAGGCTCGGGACCGTGCCTGTCTTAGGCGGAGTGGTCAACCACCGTCCTTACCCGTCATTGGATAACTGCAGAGCATGCCACAGCTCCTGTCTTAGGTCGGTACGGGGTCACCTCCTTCCTTACCCGTATGACTACCGGTCCAGCATCGTGAGCCATACTTGTGGGGAACTGCCGGCCTCTAGGGCGGCCATGGCCTGATGGAAGATGATGCGATCTCTAGCATAATCTTGGCGCATGCGCATGATAAAGCGCATGAGGAAGATAACAGTAATAACCATGAGGATAAATAAAGCTCCCATTCCTGCCCATTGCTTTACAAAGCTGAAAGAAGAGGATATCCAACTTAGCACTTCAGACATTGGCGCTATATCGACTCTAGTAGCGTTAAGGCTAACAATTTGAGATCTAAGAATAGCAGTAAGATTATCAAATTCATAAGACCAGTTGGTACGAAGCTGAACAGATAAGATTCTAGACAAGTTTGCTGCATAGCTGAAGTTATGGTAAGCTACAGGTGTAACGCACAGTCCCGTCAGATGATAAATACATCCCACGTTTAACAGTTCCTGTAAAATGTCCATTTGTTCTTGAAGTAAGTCCACTCGCTGGTTTACAAGAAGAATCCCTGCTTTTAGGTGTTGATCCACTGCTTGCTGAGTGGATAAAGCAGTAGCAGTCTGTTGAACCACATTATTGAGTGTAGCTTCAGACTGTACTGACGCATTTAAGGCTACAGCTGCTGCAGTGGCTGCTGCCGCTGATGCAACTACGGCGGTAATGACTGCCGCGGTGATTCCAAAGTCCCTCTTATTTCTGGAAAGCAATACTGGCAATTCATCATCTGTAACAGAGACTGGGACTGATAGGAAGGTAGGAACACACATTAAGTCTGCCAGCAGGAACCTAGAAGCATTTTAACATTGAGAGATAGCACAAATCTGAAGTACAATTGAGAGAAGCAGTTGTTTTGTTACATAGTTGAACTGTTCCTCCTAAGAGACTAAAAAGAGGTTGTAAGTTAGTTTATTCCGTGGAAACACACAAACTGAGCCGCAGCTCCAGTAAAGCACTGGGTTACCCTTATTACCCAGAGTTAAAAAAACCCCAAACAAAGAGACAAAGAGAAAGTTTATCTTTAGGGGACCTGAAGGTCTCCTCTATTCCCCCTTTTTGTTTATCATGGATAGAATCTTATATCCATTTGTCCATCCTGCCTCGGTTATCAGTTTGCTTAATCATTTGGTACTGTTGAGTAAGGACCATAGTTTGGATTGTTTAAAGGGAATAATACAGACTTCTCCCAGCAGGGAGAAAGGGGCCATGGCTGATATTTCAAAAGTCCCGAGAAGTGAGCGCACCCTACATCCCCTATAGGTCAAAGTTTCCTTTGTTCTTCAGTTCTCTCCCCCCTTACCTTTCTCTCCTTCCTGCCTTCGTGACTAGGCCTGGTTTTGCATTAAGTGAGAAACCATGGGCAGGGGGAGGGCCAAGGTGATTCAGGCAGGTAAGGGCCCAGGGGGCATTAATTAGCATCTCCTTGCTTGCAGTCCTTGATAAAGGCAGGTAAATTTGGTAATCAATGGGTTCCGGAGATCCTTGACATTTGCAAAGGCAGATGGCTTCATGGCTTCATTTCCTCGAATTGACCTGATTCCCTATTTCTACACTAACTACCTGTCCTTAATTCTGGCTTCATTCCCCGCTTTAGCTATAGGAACTCCCAACTGCTTTAAGGAAAAGGGGGCGTCGGTCGTTCTGGCTGCTTCGAAGCTGAAAGGGGGCAGTGAGGGGCAAGCAGTTTGGAGTTCCTTTTTTAAAAATCGGGTCAATCGAGGGGTCCGAGGTAGAAGTCTGGTTGGGGAGGAGCAGGTTGTAAAGTCATCTGGGGGTGGGTGCTTCTATGATAGAAGAACAAAAAGACATGAGTACTGAAATGAAATTAGTACAAAGTAAATGTTGCAGCATCTGGAACATGCCACTGAGTATCATGAAAATGACAGAAGTCAATCTTTCACCAGGAGGTGGAAGAACTAAGAAATTGTTCCCATAACTAGACCTAGCAAAGGCTGGAAAGGACAAGGCCTTTATTTGGGAACTTTAACATTGTCCAGGTTATCAGGAATGTAAACACAACATTTAACTCTTAATGTCATAGATATCCCAAAAAATATAGTTAAGCTACTTAAGTCATCTGATTTTGGAAAATATCCCTTTATTGGTATAACCTGTGTTTAGTAGAGAGCTCTATACTTCTGTTACTTAGGGCTAGGTAATCATACGAGCAAACATAGATTAAGTCTACCTGTGTAGCTTAGGAAGATCTGCAGGCCTTAAACTGACTAAAAACTTCTGACTCTGGCAGTTTCTCTTGATAGTTATCAGGCACATTTGCTGAAGAATCTTTCTTTCATTTGTAGCTTCCAGTTTTTATTCTAGTGGACTAACACAAGTGTACATCTTAAGTTACATTTAACTGTTATTTTTCTTAAATGCCCAAGAATGGTTATATTTTGGTTTTAACTGTTTTGCTGGGTGTCTAAGATCAAGCTGGTCAAATTGACCTGGTTCCTGTCTTGTTAAAAAGTCAGCTGAGTTTCCACAGGGGCCACTCATAGAGAACTTAAGAGCAGCTTCTTAGCTCCACCAGTGCCATTGGTTAGGTAGGGTCTCCTTTATGAGGTGACTTCCTTTGGAAGCATTAAGGGGTGTCTCCCTTTTTCCATGACCCTCCTCTGCAGCAGATGCACTGAGTGATTTTCGTCCTCTAGTCTCAACAATCTCCTTGATCAGGAGGTTGTGTGACACAGAGTTGCAAAGCTCCTTAGAGAAGTTCTCTTGTTCGTGGCTTCAGGCTGACTGAGGACAAAAGATCCAAATACTGGCCTATCTTGCCTTCTGTATTTAATTCCAATCTCTAAGTTTGATCTTAATCATCCAGCAAGCCAGTTTCACCAGTCATAAAGTAAGAGTACTGGGCTTTAACTTTAATGTCCATAACTTTACAGTTATTTACCCTTTTATCTAACTGGAGTCTGCATTAGTTCTGGAAGTTACCACTATCTGTTCTGATATCTGTTACCACTATCTGTTAGGTGATGGCTTATTATCACAAGTTACCTAGGTTGCGTGTTCTTGAAGCAGCTATTTCTGCAAAACATTAACAGGTAACAGTTTCACAAAATGAAATTAGCAAGAGTAAAAATATATTCTGCTTGTATAATAGCTATCTTGAATTTTGACTGAGAACCACATTATATTCCCTATTTGAGATCATAGTAATTTTACAACAAAAACCAATCTTTTGATTATAACTTTAAATAAGCTGAAGTCTGACTTATTTTGGAGTCACTCTAACATGCAGTAAGGTGGGAGGCAGAGCCTTATCTCAGGTAAGGCGTGACTCTTTACAGATTTTAAGTGTTCTAATCCTACAACTAATTTTTGCCCCTTTTGCCATGACTAGCATGACCAAATTTTCAAGTTCAGTGAGGGTCAAAGGAGTATTAGAAAATAAAGGTTTATAAACACAGATTTTGAAGATTAAGCTGAGATCAGATGGAGCTCTATTCTCTGATGGAAATGCAGACCTAAAGAGTTATGTTAGCAATCTTTATACATGTCTTATTATTTTAGAGACTATGTAAGCATTATTCTTTGTTTTTAGGAGAGTTATAGAGACTAGACCATCTATGCAACTTTTTCCCACAACTGCAAAGTACAATGTTAGGAACTCTGTGTAGCTCTCAAAGAAGTCCACTGTCCAAAGTTACTGTAAGGTGGGCAGGAACTAGAGAAGGGAACTGATGAAACACTGGTTACCTAGCAAAACAATTTCTTTCTGCCCAAGAGCTGTGTGCCTGATATCAATGTAAGAGCTGATAGGACTCCTGTACAGAGCCTCCCCAGGGAGGTTACTGCCACAGCAGTTAGGCATCTTGTGCTCCTACACAGGAACACTTCCAGGCACCAGGCATGCTACAGTCATGAAGTCAGGGACCCCAATCTCAGTCATTGTTGTCCCATTTTTTCTATAATGCATTATACTCTTTCTTAAATGTCAATTCAGAAGTTTATATATATTGATTTCTGAGTCCATATGAACATTAGTTAACACAGTCTAACATTATATCCAAAACAGGAATCAATCAAAGAAAGGCTGAGAGAGCTTTTAACTTTTCTTTTGTGTAGCAAAATGTTTTCACCTTTTACAATATGAACCTTTAAACAAATCAGGCTGTCACTAACTCTTAGATATATATTTACATTTAAATTTTTATCTCAGTGAAATAAGTAACCCATTTTACATATACCTTACTGATAATATGTCCCATAATAGAACATTAAATGATAGAAATAAATTCCCAATTAAAATTTACTCTTTATAAGTTTAAGATTACCATTACAGACAAGTTTAATCTGGAGAATAGCAGCTTGATAAATTTCCTGCTTTAAAAACTTGTATACCTGGAAAATATGAACACATTTAATATACAACTAGAAACCATTTCACAATTACCTTGACACCTTTTTTTCTTACCAAATTTAGTTTTTAAAGAAAAATTTAGACTCTGTAACACAGTACAATACTTTAACAGTTGTTTAACCATAATTGTATACACCCCAATTTTTAAGACTAATTGTTCTAAAGAATAAAACTTAAGAGACACAAAGTTAAGAGTAAATTAGTGTTTCTAAGAAATCCTTGCCATTTTACCATGTCATTTTACCATATAGATTAAACTTTGGCTTATATTAGAACATTAGTATTTCACCTTAGGAAAAACCTTAAATAGCTTTAGCTGTTTTACATACATACAACCAACTTAGTTACACACAGACTTGTTGAAACTTGCCCTTTACTTACACACAGACTTTCTTACCCAGAAACATTTCCTTTTTCCTTTTACTAAATATATTTCCATACCCAGAACCTTTTATTTTCTCTTTCCTATTTGTTGACCCCTTTTTGTTCACATTCTGAAACAACTCTTATGAAATTTCTGAATTTAGATAAATCACTCTATTTTAATAAGATTAAATATTTTGTTGTTTATAGTACTCTTAATTGAAACACAGTTGAAACTTTTGGGACCCTTTATATATAGAATTCCACTTGTTAGGACATAACTTCTAGTAACCTTGTTTTTAGTTTAGTGATGACACAAAGCAAGTTTAAACCCTTTTTATTTACCAACCTATGAAAACACCAATAATGTTTAAGTATGTTACCCCATGTAATTTAAGGAGTTAAAAGTACTTGATGTTATTTAACAATTAGCATTTTAACTTAGTAAATTAACCAGACGTCTCTACAAACACATTTGAGTAATCCCATACATGTTCACTCTAATTTATTTATTTTATAAAAACCAAGATATCAGACAAGTGTCCTGAACAGGATCCGTTGCCTCTTTCCTGCTGAAGAAAAGTCCTAGAAGCAATTGATATTAGACATTGTTTAACATTAACATTTCATTAGTTTGACCACCTGGAGACTTGCAAGTTATTTTTAAAGATATTTTACTTTTATTAGTTTACCCAATTTAAATTGAACCTTTTTTAAATCACGTGAATAAAAGTATTTGGATCCATTTTTAAATTTTAATTTTAAGAGCGCTCAGTTTTGACAAAACATGACATTAGACAGCACGACATAAAAATAACATAAAATCAAAGGCCTTGAAACTTTATAGGTAAATGTTCATTGCAATGAAACAGATGTTCAAAAACTTCAATTGAATAAAAAATAGAACTGATCAAAAAGAAAAAAAAATCATTAACCTAGGTATGCAAGATCAAAATTATGAGCTCAAAAATACAGCATTAAAGAAAAACAAAACAAACGAAGAATCCTAGAAAATAAGTTAGTTAAGTTTAAAACGGACACCCTTTTTTTTTTTTTCTTTTCTCTAGGTTACCCCTCCTCCTTCCCGCTGAGACTGCTGTAATTTACATTCCATTGCGGGCTTTGACAAGGCCAGGCAGAGGGGAGGGAGGATCACCCAGGACTTTTTAACCCTTTTTTTTTTCCTGGTTGAGAAATCAGGTTAGGTTTGAATGCAGAAAATCATGAAACAATTATCTCCCAATACTTGTGGGGACTATGGCTACTATATTATGTTCCCACTGTGGAATATTTCTTGAATTGAAAAACTTACTCTCGGACTATTTATGTCTTGAATGAAAAATGTTTTTGCTTTTAGTGGCATTCCATGACTTTTTAGCAACTCCCTAAGAGGCTGTTGCATTCCAGTCTTAGACAGTTAGTGGCATTCCATGACTTTTTAGCAACTCCCTAAGAGGCTGTTGCATTCCAGTCTTAGACAGTTCTGTTCCTATGATTAAATCTTACAATATTAAGAACTGATCCAAGACACAAACAAGCCACACAACAAACACAAAAATAACACACCACACACACAGCTCTGATCACTGCTCGGACTCAAGGTCTTAATATGAACATTATGAACTGTTCCCTTGCCTGGAACTTCCCTTTTACTTTATACTGGATCCCTGCACTGACGGACTCAAGGTCTTAAAATGAATATCACTGCTCGGACTCAAGGTCTTAAAATGAATATCACTGCTCAGACTTACCTTTTAATTACTTCAGCTTGTCGCAATGCTGCGAACGTCGAGACTGTCTCACTCTCTTATCCTCGGACTATTTATGTCTTGAATTGAAAAACTTACTCTCGGACTATTTACGTCTTGAATGAAAACTTACTCTCGGACTATTTACGTCTTGAATGAAAACTTACTCTCGGACTATTTACGTCTTGAATGAAAGAAAAAAAAAAACTTACTCTTTATTTTTCCTCGGGTTCCCGGGTCTTTCGGCACCACCTATCGCGCTCCCCGCCCGCAGAGAGACACGACACCTGGTTCTTTTCAGCCTTTTTATTGCGCGCACCCCCATCTTCTCAGTTCTTTCTTTGTTCTCTTTCTTTGTTCTCCTCCTAGAGGAACTTACACTCCAATATATACATTACCGTAACCAATCAGCATTTGAGCATGAGGGGAGAGCATGAACAGTTACAGGCAGTAAATGCAGACATGCAGTGATCATGCACTGTCCACGAGGGAACTCAACCAATCCCTGGAACTTCCTCAAAATAATGTCAGTTGTTTGTGCAAAAGTTAACTGCTCTGGCTCACTGCCAGGCGCCATCTTAGCCTTACCTAGGGCCAGGGGTTCCGGGCACCCCGACAAATTGGGTTGGTTTTGGACATCCTTTAGATGGTTTAGGTCATAATCCTGAAAACACAACCCCAAATACCACAATTACAAATGTTGAAATTCCAAAAGATCACAATCTGGCAGTCTAAAATGCATAACATCTGAAATTCTGAAAGACTAAAATTCCCAAAATATAATTTTAGATCAAAAAATTCTTGAAGGAGAATTTGATAAACATATAAAAACAAAGCAGAACATTTCATAGGCTACTTATACAATGAAACAGGTAAAAATAATGTTCGCATTTTTTAAGCATAGCACTCAGATACACTAATGACAGTTGCATAGGTATGAGGTTTGGAGTAGATCAATAGTACTCATGAAGAAAAATGTCAAAAAGCAAAATATACAAATGCATATCTTTTTGAATGGTAATTGTGTGCACCTGATTTGAAACTAACATACCATAATAGACAACCTGAGCCTTTTGACAAGGTCAATCAAAAACTATGGTGGGTTACTACAGCATGTGAAGTCACCCAACGAGCTGAGATGTCAAGAATTTTGACTTTCCTAAGTAACAATGTAAAAAAAAAAAATCATGTATTCAATTACTGAGAATTTCAATATATTTATGTACATTTACAATGTTTATACAAAGATTCAGCATTGTAATGATGCACTTTTAGACTCAAATTTACAAAAATGCATGAAGTGAAAGAGAACTTTTGAAGTTTTTATACAATGTACACCTCCAGTATTGAAAATTATGTGAAGAAGAAATGCACAGCATACTGAACTGGAAAAAGTGATGCTAGCAATTTTAAATAGTGGGGGAAAGGAAGCAAAAAATAAATGAAAATAAAATTCAGCATATAAACAAGTGAATTGCAGGCATACATTATAGTCCATTGCACAGAAGTAATCCATACAAGCTGGTCAGGTTTCACAATCATGAAATGTATTTTGAAGTCTCATGTCACAATGAACAGCTACTTTGAAAGAACAAGTCTACTTGGTGAATATCTTCACATTCATTTTCTACATGGTGCTGTTCTTTTTGAAATCATTTTATGATTGTGTGAAAATTTCATTTTAATTTTTTCCCATCTTATGAGCCATGCTTTTATGTTGTGTAGGCACATGGAAATCCACTCCACATGCTCATAAACACATGACAAACTTATCCTATACTACATACAATTTATTTTTTAATTAACCAGTAATTTCACTATCATCTTAAAAAAATGACTGTAATTTATTAAAAGTTCCTAGAATTTCATCAGCTGGAAGAAATGTCAATGTGGACAAATAATGCATTTTTAAACTGAAGTTTTTGTTGCTGCCATATTGTTGGGGAAGTTCACTCATCTGAATTCTCTGCCAAATGCATGGGACTGAATGGAAAAAGAAAAACACCTCTATTGGAAACACTTTCAATTCACTTTTAGAAGTCTTGACTACACCTAATTTCACAACTTGAATATTCGAAGATTCAAATAAAATCCATTTACTTTTCTCCAAAGTCAACCAAGGCTTCAAATTTGTAAAGTGCCTCACTATTTACAGTTATTAATACACAAATGAATAGATAAGTTTCAGAATTTTGGGTCCTAATGGGGACATGGATTGTATAAAATCTTTAAAACATAGTGGGACCATTTTGAAAATGCTATCTGTGGGAAGCCACTTGTATGAGAACCAAGCATAGCTGGACCATTTTCTGGAAAAATCTGGTCTTAGGAACTCTCGGTTATCACAACTGATGGAGATCACCTGAGTCAAGTGGTTATCCTGTGTTAGTTCACCACTAAAATTCACATGCAAGCCCTGGATGTAGGAATGACCCAATAGAGTCAAATGGTTTGCTTCATTCCCCCACATTATCCTGTTTTTCATGGAAGAAGCTCCTACCAGCCCCCTTTTGATCTATACTGCTATAAACAAACCAAGCTCAGGCTCTTTCCTTTGTTTCTAAGATTATTCTGTCTTCTGTCATTATTTATGATAAATAAATTTCATAGCTTCTATTTCACAGCCAACCCATCCCTCCTAAAGGAACCCTTTTCCTCACCCACCAGGGACTTGTGGTGAGAGCTATTCATTGACTAAAGTAAAACATTTACTGGTTTTTCTAGGTTAGAATTAAGGATAAATATGTCTAATTGATAGTCAAATCTCTCCTATATAATAATTTACCACCTAATGAGTTTTGAACACTGAAGGAATCCTTATGTCACCAAGTATTTTTAGTTCAGAAGGTTGCTAACCTTGTTGAATATTTTTTATTCTAATAGAAGACTTTTCTGGGAGGCAAGCAAAGGATAGAAGTAGAACATGATTGAAGAAATAATGCTTTACCAGGTTGGTAGGTGTTTGTTCTCCCCAACATGATACAAGTATCATATGTTCAACTGAAAATGCATCAATGCATTCTCTAGAACTCAGCTTTTTTGCCCTTTTTTATACTGTTGTTGTTTTCCTTGTCACTTTTTTTTTCCCAATATGCATGGCAGCTTTCAGGATTTAGGTTTTAGGATTTCAGCAATAGTGATTTTGTGATTATGGTTTGTGGATTTTAGACTTTAGGAATTGATTACTCAGGAGTATAATGTTTGGGATTACCACATTCAAGGATTGTGACATTTGGGTGTATGATCCCTCCTCCCTTTGGATAATCTTAGTAAGATTTCTGTTGCCAAACATTTCAAAATCTGAAGTGAATGCTTCTGTAGACATGGACTGTACATCTTATTATGAGCTAATAAAAATCATAAATTTGTCAATAACAGGAGAGGTTACTTGAAATAAATAGTACCTGTCCTTAAGCAGTATTTTATTCTGTGCTGCTTTCATAAATATGGAAGGAGCACACAGAAAGAAGAACCAGTATTAGAGATTGTCTGAAATTCAAGAAAGCATGAGATTTCCACCCCATCCGGCCCCCATATCTCTCATGAGGTTTTTGATAAATGATTTGGAAAGTGCTTTCCACTACAACAAAATACAAACTGTTTATAGACTGTAATAGTCAAGGGCTTGCACTTTGTGTGCAATTATTGATAAGTGCAAAGTAGCAAGATTTAGGTAGGAAATGAGAGATTCGAGATGAAGTACTTAGATAAGTGCAACAATGAAGCAGTGGGAGAGTTGATATACTGCTGGTCTTATGAATACACTATTTGATTTCACATCACAAATGCTAACTGGATTAAGTAAATTTCATTAGAAATGTGTCATTCCCATTCATTTGATCTTGATAATTGGGATGTAATTCTACTAGTAAAATCTGATCACAGGTTAAATGCACACATTTGAGAAAGAACTGTTAAAAATAGATTTCAGTGCAGTTATAAAAAATGACTGTAAGGGAAACAATAAATAGTCGAAGAGGCTAAGAAAAGAAAAGCTGCATGGAAATATTTAGCTCATCAGGGAGATTAGGAAACATGGTTCAGTCAGCATTCATGCTGAGAAAGGTAAAATTGATCAGAAAGTCAGACTAATGAGTATCCTAGGTCAAAAAGAGTTTGAAGGGACAGTGAGATAGGCAAGTATGAAGAGGATTATCATAATAAAGGGAGCTTAGGGGAGGAAAATTTGTTGAAATCTAAAGGTTTACAACCTTTGCAAAATACATATGCTATATAATCATCATTGGTTCCACAAAAAATTTAGCATGAATGGATTTTCATTATCTGAAACTATAGTAATGATTCAAAGGCTTTAAAAATATTCTATGGAATAGTTTTTATTTCTAAATATTTTAACTAATGCAAAAGATTGGCATTGATTTACTCAATTCAGGAAATGGGCACTAAGAGACATGGGGCTGTATGTGGTGAAAACCAGATTCAGCTAAGCAGCTTAAACTTGTTGTTCAGTAGTTATAACAGTCTCTACCAAAGTATGCAATACTAGGAATTGAGGATCCTAAATAGAGTGATGAAGATTTCCTAGAAACCATTCAAATATTAATTGTAGTGGCAGGAAATTTGTACATGCTGCAAGTTCTATCATTGAATAATTTAACAGCAGCCATTAGAGATTCTGCCCAAAAATAGAAAGGGGCACCAACTAACTGAGCAGAACTGTTCTCAGAATCAGAAGAATAACCAGGAGTTCCATCTTTTGAGATTGGGGATCTGGAACTGTGGTCTACGTAACTTCTTGTCTGTATGGAAAAGTCACTATGTTTAAGAGAACCTTTAGTTTCATCATTCTTTCTGGCCATCTTTAACATTAAGCTCCATAATACTTGAACTTAAGGGGCTAAGAGTGGCTAAAAAACTTTGAAGTTTTCTACTACTTCAGAAATTGCATAAAAAGGCTATTGAAAATAGGAAACATCAGTGACCTAGCAGATGGTGTTAGCGAAAATATGATGAGAGATTATAGGAACCAATAGTCATAAAATCCTGGTAAATGTATATGGTTTGTTTTTCACTTCAGCATTGGTTACTTTTAATACAAGTGAATCTCACAACAAAATAATATGCTTCCTTTTTAAGAAAGCAATCAGGATGCTTGATAAATTAATGCTCTCATTTGTTGATACAA
The DNA here is from genome assembly GCF_902686445.1 of Sciurus carolinensis. Classification (NCBI taxonomy): domain Eukaryota; kingdom Metazoa; phylum Chordata; class Mammalia; order Rodentia; family Sciuridae; genus Sciurus; species Sciurus carolinensis. Next base: position 2,052,335 of record NW_025920130.1, on the reverse strand, counting down.
TCTGTCCTGCCTTCCTAAATTTTCCTCTTTTCCTCTTTTCCTGTGTCATGTGATATAACATCAATTATGTTTGCTGTGACAGTTTTTATTTTCAGTGGGGAACTAGAGACATCTTACAACTATAAAAGCCTGACAGAACGTCTCCTGGAACTCTAAAGATGTCAAGATGAAGTTGTTTAAATTCTCCAACTTGATAGCTCTTAGAGAATTCCATGTGCAGTTGGTAATCACTATGCACAGTTTATACATTTGTGACTTCCTACTCATTAAAATTTGCTTGTAACCCTAATGTCAATAGCTACATGGTGTTATCTAATATTTTGTGGATGTATGCAGTGTTCAAACATTTCACTCCTCCAGAACACAAGATTTCTCCTGAGGTCAAAAAAGGCAACACCTTCCTTCTTATCTCCTAATTTATAACATAAACAACCTTACTTTTAGTGCTTTATTTAGAGTAATAGTTTCCACATTTTTGTTATGTTTGTTTCCAATTTGATTGTTTAAAATGAGTGAAATTTAAGAAAGAAGGACAGAGTGTATTAAGAAATGAGAACATTAATCAATCAAGTATCCCGATCAGTTTCTTAAAGAGGAATGTACTATGTTAATGTGAGACCCGCTTGTATTAATACTGATCAAAGTTGATAAGGAAAGCAAGACATATACTTTTATCAGAATTTTATAACTATTTATTCCTATAATTTCCCATCATCATACTCCCTACCCCAAATACAATACTGGCATGCTCCCGGGAGCAGAAGAAAGTTGTGTTATGTCTCACAGAAAAAAAGTGTTTTATCAAACATAAAGGTAGTACTTATTGTGCCACTGGCAATGAGATCCAGGGTAATTATATATATATATTTATATATATTGATATACATATTAAAGAAGGTGACTTTAAACAGAACACATAAGGCAAGATCATATACTAATTGGTCATTAAAAATATTAGACTTTAAATAGACTTTTACTGACTCTGCACTGCTTTTATACCACTGTAAAGTCAAAAAATCATAAGTTGAACTATAACACATTAGTCTTTCTCTGTATTTCCAATTAGAAAAACTTCTGTGGTTTTATAATTCAGTAGTTCTGAATTATTATACTAGTTATAGAAAATAACAACTGTGAATGATGAAAATCAACTATATTTTAGCAGCTATTATTCTTTTTTTTTGTATTCTTTTTTTTTTATTATAAAATTGTAAACAAATGGGATACATGTTGTTTCTCTGTCTGTACATGGCGTAAAGGCATACCATTTGTGTAATCATAAATCTACATAGGGTAATGTTGTTTGATTCATTCTGCCATTTTTTCCCCTTCCCCCCCCCCCACCCTTCCCCTCCATCTATACAATCCTTCCTTCCTCCATTCCTGCCCCCCTCCCTAAACCCAACTCCAACCCCAACACTAACCCTTCCCACCCCCCATTATGTGTCATCATCCACTTATTAGCGATATCATTCTTCCTTTGGTTTTTTGAGATTGGCTTATCTCACTTAGCATGATATTCTCCAGTTTCATCCATTTGCCTGCAAATGCCATAATTTTATCGTTCTTTATGGCTGAGTAATATTCCATTGTATATATATACCACATTTTCTTTATCCATTCATCAATTGAAGGACATCTAGGTTGGTTCCACAATCTGGCTATTGTGAACTGAGCAGCTATGAACATTGATGTGGCTGTATCTCTGTAATATGCTGATTTTAAGTCCTTTGGGTATAGGCCAAGGAGTGGGATAGCTGGGTCAAATGGTGTTTCCATTCCAAGTTTTCTAAGGAATCTCCACACTGCTTTCCAGAGTGGCTGCACTAATTTGCAGCCCCACCAGCAATGTAAGAGTGTACCTTTCTCCCCACATCCTCGCCAACACCTGTTGTTGCTTGTATTCTTGATAATTGCCATTCTAATTGGGGTGAGATGGAATCTTAGGGTGGTTTTGATTTGCATTTCTCTTATTACTAGAGATGTTGAACATTTTTCCATATGTTTGTTGATTGCTTATATATCTTCTTCTGTGAAGTGTCTATTCATTTCGTTAGCCCATTTGTCAATTGGATTATTTACATTCTTGGTGTAGAGTTTTTTGAGTTCTTTATAGATTCTGGAGATTAGCACTCTATCTGAAGTATGATTGGCAAAGATTTTCTCCCACTCTGTAGGCTCTTTCTTTGCATTGCTGATAGTTTCCTTTGCTGAGAGAAAGCTTTTTAGTTTGAATCTATCCCAGTTATTAATTCTTGCTTTTATTTCTTGTGCTATGGGAGTCCTGTTGAGGAAGTCTGGTCCTAAGCCAACATGTTGAAGCTCTGGACCTACTTTTTCTTCTATAAGATGCAAGGTCTCTGGTCTGATTCCGAGATCCTTAATCCATTTTGAGTTTAGTTTCGTGCATGGTGAGAGATATGGGTTTAGTTTCATTCTGTTGCATATGGATTTCCAATTCTCCCAGCACCATTTGTTGAAGAGGCTATCTTTTCTCCATTGCATATTTTTGGCCCCTTTGTCTAGTATGAGAAAATTGTATTTATTTGGGTTTGTGTCCGTGTCCTCTATTCTGTACCATTGATCCACCTTTCTATTTTGGTACCAATACCATGCCGTTTTTGTTACTATTGCTTTGTAGTAGAGTTGAAGATCTGGTATTGCGATACCCCCTGCTTCACTCTTTCTGCCAAGGATAGCTTTAGCTATTCTGGGTTTTTTATTCTTCCAGATGAATTTCATAATTGCTTGCTCTATTTCTGTAAGGTATATCATTGGGATTTTAATTGGAATTGCATTGAATCTGTATAGCACTTTTGGTAGTATGGCCATTTTGACAATATTAATTCTTCCTATCCAAGAACATGGGAGATCTTTCCATCTTCTAAGGTTTTCTTGAATTTCTTTCTTTAGTGTTCTGTAGTTCTCATTGTAGAGGTCTTTCACCTCTTTTGTGAGATTGATTCCCAAATACTTTATTTTTTTCGAAGCTATTGTGAATGGGATAGTTTTCCTAATTTCTCTTTCTGAAGATTCATCGCTTATATATAAAAATGCCTTCGATTTATGTGCATTGATCTTATATCCCGCTACTTTACGGAATTCACTTATGAGATCTAAAAGTTTTCTGGTGGAATTTCCTGGTTCCTCTAAGTATACCATCATATCATCAGCAAATAGGGATAGTTTGAGTTCTTCTTTTCCTATTCGTATCCCTTTAATTTCTTTGGTCTGTCTAATTGCTCTGGCTAGAGTTTCAAGGACGATATTGAATAGAAGTGGTGAAAGAGGGCATCCCTGCCTTGTTCCAGTTTTTAGAGGGAATGCTTTCAGTTTTTCACCATTTAGAATGATATTAGCAATGGGTTTAGCGTAGATGGCCTTTACAATGTTAAGGAATGTTCCCACTATCCCTATTTTTTCTAGTGTTTTGAGCATGAAGGGGTGCTGTATTTTATCAAATGCTTTTTCTGCATCTATCGAAATAATCATGTGATTCTTGACTTTAAGTCTATTGATATGGTGAATGACATTTATTGATTTTCTGATGTTGAACCAACCTTGCATCCCTGGGATGAAACCCACTTGATCATGGTGCACTATCTTTTTAATATGTTTTTGTATGCGATTTGCTAAAATTTTGTTGAGAATTTTTGCGTTGATGTTCATTAAGGATATTGGTCTGAAATTTTCTTTCCTCGATGTGTCTCTGTCTGGTTTAGAAATCAGGGTAATATTGGCTTCATAGAATGAGTTTGGGAGAGTTCCCTCCTCTTCTATTTTCTGGAATACTTTGAGAAGTATTGGAATGAGTTCTTCTTTAAAAGTTTTGTAGAACTCGGCTGAGAACCCATCTGGTCCTGGACTTTTCTTTGTTGGAAGGCTTTTGATGACTTCTTCTATTTCATTGCTTGAAATTGGTCTATTTAAATTGTGTATGTCCTCCTCGTTCAGTTTAGGCAATTCATATGTCTCTAGAAACCTGTTGATGTCTTCGAAATTTTCTATTTTGTTGGAGTATAGGTTTTCAAAATAGCTTCTAATTATGTTTTGTATTTCGGTCGTGTCTGTTGTGATATTTCCTTGTTCATTCCGAATTTTAGTGATTTGGGTTTTCTCTCGTCTTCTCTTTGTTAGTATGGCTAAAGGTTTATCAATTTTGTTTATTTTTTCGAAGAACCAACTATTTATTTTGTCAATTTTTTGTATTGTTTCTTTCGTTTCAATTTCGTTGATTTCAGCTCTCAGTTTGACTATTTCCTGTCTTCTACTACTTTTGGTGTTGGTCTGTTCTTCTTTTTCTAGGGCTTTGAGCTGTAGTGTTAGGTCATTTATTTTTTGAGTTTTACTTCTTTTATTAAATGCGCTCCATGAAATAAATCTTCCTCTAAGTACCGCTTTCATAGTGTCCCAGAGATTTTGATATGTTGTTTCTTTGTTCTCGTTTACCTCTAAGAATTTTTTAATTTCCTTCCTAATATCTTCTGTTATCCATTCATCATATAGTAGCATATTGTTTAATCTCCAGGTGTTGGAGTAGTTTCTGTTTTTTACTCTTTCATTAATTTGTAACTTCAATCCATTATGATCTGATAGAATACAAGGTAGTGTCTCTATCTTCTTGTATTTGCTGACATTAGCTTTGTGGCATAATATATGGTCTATTTTAGAGAAGGATCCATGTGCTGCTGAGAAGAAAGTGTATTCGCTCTTGGTTGGATGGTATATTCTATAAATGTCTGTTAAGTCTAAATTATTGATTGTGTTATTGAGATCTATGGTTTCTTTGTTCAATTTTTGTTTGGAAGATCTGTCCAGTGGTGAAAGAGGCGTGTTAAAATCACCTAGTATTATTGTGTTATGGTCTATTTGGTTTCTAAAATTGAGAAGGATTTGTTTAACATACATGGATGAGCCACTGTTTGGGGCATAGATGTTTATGATTGTTATATCTTGCTGATTTATGCTTCCCTTAAGCAGTATGAAATGTCCTTCTTTATCCCTTCTAACTAACATTGGCTTGAAGTCCACATTATCTGAAATGAGGATGGATACTCCAGCTTTTTTGCTGAGCCCATGTGCATGGTATGTTTTTCCCCATCCTCTCACCTTTAGTCTATGGGTATCTCTTTCTATGAGGTGAGTCTCTTGCAGGCAACATATTGTTGGATCTTTCTTTTTAATCCAATCTGCCAGTCTATGTCTTTTGATTGATGAATTCAGGCCATTAACATTCAGGGTTATTATTGAGATATGATTTGTATTCCCAGTCATTTGGTTCATATTTAAAATTTTTGACACATCTTGGTTCCTCCTTTATTTGACAGTTCCTTTAGGATAATTCCTCCCTTTGCTGATTTGCTTCTTTGTTTTTTATCTCTTCCTCATGGAATATTTTGCTGAGAATGTTCTGTAATGCTGGCTTTCTTTTTGTAAATTCTTTTAGCTTTTGTTTATCATGGAATGATCTTATTTCATCGTCAAATTTGAAGGTAAGTTTTGCTGGGTATAAGATTCTTGGTTGGCATCCATTTTCTTTCAGAGCTTGAAAAATGTTGTTCCAGGCCCTTCTAGCTTTTAGGGTCTGGATTGAAAAATCTGCTGATATCCGTATTGGCTTCCCCCTGAATGTAATTTGGTTCTTTTCTCTCACAGCCTTTAAAATTCTGTCTTTATTTTGTATGTTAGGTATTTTCATTATAATGTGCCTTGGTGTGGGTCTGTTGTAATTTTGTGTATTTGGAGTCCTATAAGCCTCTTGGACTTGATTTTCCATTTCATTCTTCAGATTTGGGAAATTTTCTGATATTATTTCTTCAAATAGATTGTTCATTCCTTTGGTTTGTTTCTCTAAACCTTCCTCAATCCCAATAATTCTCAAATTTGGCCTTTTCATGATATCCCATAGTTCTTGGAGATTCTGTTCATGATTTCTCACCATCTTCTCTGTTCAACTTTGTTTTCGAGGTTAAATATTTTGTCTTCAATATCTGAAGTTCTGTCTTCCAGCTGTTCTATCCTATTGGTTATGCTTTCTATGGAGTTCTTAATTTGGTTTATTGTTTCCTTCATTTCAAGGATTTCTGTTTGGTTTTTTTTCAATATCTCTACTCTTTATTGAAATGATCTTTTGCTTCCTGAATTTGCTCTGTTAACTGTCGATTGGTGTGATCGTTCAATGCCTGCATTTGCTCTTTCATCTCATCGTTTGCTTCCCTAATCATTTTAATTATGTACATTCTGAACTCCCTTTCTGTCATTTCTTCTGCCATGCTGTCGTTGGATTTTATTGATGTAACATCTAGATTTGTTTGGGGCATTTTCTTCCCTTGTTTTCTCATATTGTTCAGGGATCAGTGGGTCATTAAGATATTGCAGATTTCCTCTATCAACTTATAATGTCCCTGAAGATTGCTAGTATATCCCCTCTTATCCTTCAGTAGCCTGAAGTCTTGGAGGAGGTTGATAATGCAGAGCTCCACGAAGAAGCTGCCTCTCTAGGTGTGGTAACCCTCAGGTGGCGTATATTCCCTGCTAGTGGGCGGAGGTGCCTCCACTTGTTGACCAATGGTCATCCAATGGGGAAGTAGACTGTGGGCTGAGGCAAGGCCTGTTTGTGCCTATGTCTCTGGCTTTACCGTCCCTGTGGGAAAACCTCCCCCGGCCGGGAAGAGTCACTCGGTGGGGACGTCTCGCTAGTCAGTTGCCCTCCTAGAGGTTCCCCTCAATCTACAACTACCACCTGGGCTCGGCTGTCTTCTTCTGCAATGATCCCAGGGGCCCGGACCTACCTCCTGGGCCTGGGAGCCTCACCCTTCGCAGGCGAATCTCCTTAGGCTGCCTCTCCCAGAGAATCTGCCCGCAGCCCTGGAAACTTCGCTCCGCCCCTAGGCGTGTCTCTGTGCGGCTCTTCCAGCAAGAAGCCACCTAGCTCCTGGGACCCTGCTGTGCACCAATCGCCTGGCTATGCAGCCCCTCCCCTGAGCCACCACCTGGAGCCCCGTACAATAGCTGGGAGACACAGAGGCCCGCCACACACCTCCTCCTCCGGACAGCTGCCCGGTTTCCGACGCAGTCACTAGGAATCCAAACAACTCACTTCGGGTCTCCTCCTCCCACCAACCACCCGTAGCCCTAGGCAGTCACTCCAAGTCCAAGTGACCCGCCCTGTTCCTCCTCCTCCTCCTTGGGGTAGCCCCCCAGGTGTTCAGGAACGGTGGCTCCGAGACCAGGTGACTCACCACGCTCCTCCTCCAGGCAGGCCACCGGTGTTCAGGAGCGGTTGCTTTTAGTCCAATCAGCTCACCACTCGCCTCTTCCTCTGGCAACCGCCTGTGGTTCTGATGCAGTCACTCCCAGGCTAAGCGTCCCACCGCTCTCCTCCTCCAGGCAGGCCACCAGTGTTCTGGAGCAGCTGCTCCGAGTTCAAATAGCTCGTCACGCAGCTCCTCCTTTGGCAACCGCCCGCAGCTCTGATGCAGCCACTGCCAGGTCAAGCAACAAGCCACGCTCCTCCTCCTACTCCGGGCAACCTCCCGGCACTCATGAGCGCTCGCTCTGGGTTCAAACAGTTTACCACGCAGCTCCTCTTCTGGCAACCGCCTGTGGTTCTGATGCAGTCACTCCCAGACCAAGCGTCCCGCCGCGCTCCTCCTCTTCCTCCGGGCAGTCCCCCGGCGCTCAGGAGCGCCCACTCTGAGTTCAAACAGCTCACCACGCAGCTCCTCCTCTGGCAACCGCCCGTGGCTCTGATGCAGTCACTCCTAGACCCAAGCGACCCACCGGGCCTCTCCTCCTCCTCCGGGGAATCCCCCGGTGTTCGGAAGTGGTCACTCTGGGTCCAAACAGCTCGCCACGCAGCTCCTCCCCAGGCAGCCACCCGGAGCCCCAGCGGCTGCTCGAGTCCAAGAGCTATGCTGAGCCGCCTCCTCTACGATGATCCCAGTTGTCCGTGTTTACCGCTCCAGTGGGGGGAGGGGCGTCTCGCCGAGCAACTCCACTTCACAAATTCCCTGCGTTCCGGGGCTACCTCCCCATCCGGGACGCCTCCCCAACAGGAGAGACTCACCCGGCAGCTTTGAGTTGGTCCCAAGTCTCTCACTATCTCCTCTTTTGAATCTTGCGTCCTGGAGCAGCGTGAAATGCAGCCGCCCTCTACTCCGCCATCTTGGCCCCCAGCTATTATTCTTAACATAATAGCTCTAGCTTTGATTTTCTTTTTCTTTATATTCTAGATGAGATAGATGGCCTATAGCAATGGTGAATTTTGGACTTGACCAGGATAAAAAAAAATTATATATGTATGTTTATGTATATGTATAACATATGCATATATATAATATATAATGATATACATATATAGCAATGTTTTACACACATTATTATATCTGTGTGTATATCAAGGTATGTGTGAGGTCCAAAATTGAAAGTCAGTGTAATGTTGTAGGCTGAGTTCTTCAAAGATAAGCAGAAAAATATGAAATAAGAGTCATATAAGAAGAATGTAGAAAGTGCAAATCAGTACAACCAACAATGTGAAACCTGAAGGCACTTCAGTGTGATGTGGGAGATAGGCAGGAGCTGGTAGCTGTCAATGGACATCATACGTGCCCTGCCTTTCACCCATCAAAGAAAAGCTCAAGACCTGATGACTTCATGGCTGAATTCTACCAACTACTTAAAGGAGAATTAATATCAATTCTTCTTAAAAATCTTTGAAGAAGATCAATGTGAAAGTAGTATTTCTAAATTCTTCTTTCAAGGCCAGATAAGAACATTATAAAATATATATATAATTATAAACCATTATCTTTAGTGAATCTACCTTAAAAAAATCTTCAAAATACTACTAGGAAACCAAATGCAACATTATTGGATCATTCAATATGATTAAGTGATATTCATCCCTGGAATACAAGGATGCTTCAATATACACAGAACAATAAAAGTGATATATTACTTCAACAAAGTAAAGGGGGAAACACATTAGATCCTCTCATTAGATTAACAGAAAGCATGTGACAAAATTCAGTATCATTTTATGATAAAACCTTCAATAAACTAGATATGAAAGGAATTTTCCTCAACATAACAAAAGGTGTATATGAGAAGCCCAGAACTAACATTTCATTGAATAGTGCAAAATTTAAAATATTTTCTACTTACATCTGGAATAAGGGCCAAGTATTTCCTCCATTTCATTATTGATCATAGTTAGGAACTCCGAGCAAGAGCAATTAGGTGAAAGAAAGACATAAAACATATTCAGATGGGAAAGAAAAATGTGAAATCATCTGTCTATGGAAGGTATTATGTTATAAATAGGAACCTTAAAGAATTCGCCAAAAAATTGTTGGAACTCCTATACAAACACAATACAATTTTAGGATAAAATATCAACATATAAAAATAAGTAACATATTTGTTCATTAGCAAGAAACTATGTAAAAAATAATTTGGGACAATTCTCCTACTTACAATTGCTACCAAAGATACTTAGGAATAATTTTTTTTTTTTTACATTTTTAAAAAAGACTTTTAGTTGTCAGTGAACTTTTATTTTATTTATATATTTGTACGTGGTGTTGAGAATCAAACCCAGTACCTTACCACATGATAGGCAAGTGTTCTACCACTGAGCTACAACCCCAGCCCATGTAGGAATAAATTGAACCAAAAAATTTAAGCTCTATATTGGAAACTGAAAAACATCCATGAAAGAAGACACAAATAAATGGAAAGATGACTTGTATTCATGGACTAGAAGAATAAATATTTTTAGAATGTTCATATTACCTCAGCAATCCACAAATTGAATGTAATCCTTATCAAAATTCCAGCATATTTTTTGTAAATATAGAAAAGACAATTCTAAAAATCACAATGAACAACAAAAACAAACAAAAAAACCTGAATAATCAAGGCAATCATGAGCGACAAAAGACAAAGTACAAGGTATCCCAGTATTTGATTTCAAATGACACTACAAAGCTATAGTAATTAAATAGCATACTTATGGGAGGGGTGAGACATTGACCAATGGATCAGAATAGAGATCCAAGAAATAATCATATGCAGGTTGATTCAACAAAATGCCATAGTACACTATTGTAAAATGATAGTCTCTTTAATAAATGGTGCTGAGAAAATGGGATAGCCATAGGAAGAAGAATGATATTGACCCTTATCTTGCACCATATACAAGGACTGACTCAAAATTAATTAAATATGTTAAAGACTTAAGTCAAAGACTAGAAAATCTTAATAAAAGGAAAACTACACAAAATCTGTATGGGGAATGGTTTCATGGATTTCAAAAGTGCAAGCAATGAAATAGACAAATGGGATTATATAAAACTAGCAAGTTTCCACATGGCAAAGAAAACAATTAGCCACATACAGAAAATACTTACATAGTTGGAGAAAGTATCTGCAAGCCACACATCTGATAAGATATGAAAATCCAAAGTATATAAGGTGCTCAAACAACTATAATGCAAAATAAAAATAAAAGAAAAATACCATTAAAAATGCTTGAGTGACCTGAAGAGGCATTAATCAAAACAAGACACACACAAAAGATTGACATCACTAATCTGGAGGAAAATGTAAGGTAACACCTTAATGAGATGTTAGCTCGCACTTGTCAGAATAACTATTATAAAACAGAAATATTGATGAGTTTGTGGAAAACAGGAGTCTCATACACTCTTGGTAGGAATATGAAGAGTTGTTGTGGAAAGCTGCATTGGAGATCTCTCAAACAATTAAAAATCAAATTTCTATATGATATGGAAATCTAACTCTGGACATTTACTTAAAAGATTTGAAACCAGTTTGTAGAAGAGATATCTGTAGTATCATGAATGGTGTTACAGCAATATTCATAAGGGCTAAGTTATGGAACTGCTCTAAGTACCCATCAACAGATGAACACATAAATAAAATGTGGTAAGTGTGCACAGCATAATCACCAGGCTTACAGAAGGAAATTTTGTCATTTATGACAAAATGGTTGGATTTGGAGAATATCATACTAATGAAATAATCCAGGCATAGAAAGACAAATACCCCATGTTCTTCTCACTTTTATGTATAATCTAAAACACTCAAATTCACAGAAACAGAGAAAAGAATGGTAGGGTATCGCGTCCCCTCTGGCCACAGAGAGAGACACGACAAATGTCTGAAGCTTTGGAAGTTTATTGTGCACAGTTCCTCTCCTACGCTTCTCTTACTCCTAGCTTCTGCGCACTCCCAGCTTCCCTTCTCCCAGCTTCTTCCAGCTCCCGCGTACTCCCTGCTTCCAGCTTGGCTTCAACCTCCGCCTCCGCCTTCGCCGCTTCTTCCGCTTCTTCCGTCCCCCTCGCTCTCCCACCCACCAGGCTTATATACACTTCAACCAATCAGGGGAGAGTACACGAGATAAATGCGGACAGCTGCAGGCATAGGATGGGTACACGCGGGGGGCATGCTCTAGTCACATCGTTAACTAGCCAATCATTGGAATTCGCTGGTTGTTTACTGTATAGCTGGCCGCTTTTGGCTCAGCGTCAGGCGCCATCTTGACCATGCCTAAGTCTGGGGGTCCCGGAAACCCCCACAGTAGGGGTGGAGTATATTATGATCAAAGTGTAAAAAGTATCATTTAAAAAGGAGATATGTTAGAATTTTTTGTTTGGGGTTTTTTTTGTTTTAGTTCCATTGTACAGAATGATGTAATAGTTAATAAGAGTATTGTATATTTAAAAAGTTCTATAAGTGAATTTCAAGTGATCTCACTATAAAAACTACTAAGTACTTGAGAGGATGAATATATTAACTGTCTTGATTTAATCATTCTACATTGTATTCATAATTGATAACATTACTTTATACCATAAATACATATGATTATGTGTTATCAGGTATGCTTTTAAAAAATTTCTTCTGCCACACCAACAGGTGATGGTACTACTCTTATTTATTTTGTCACAGCTTCTTTGACTGTTAAATTTATCACCCTTGTCATGCCCTATGAGATCCTTTACTTTTTAAAAAAATTTATTTCATCTCTTCCTGTTAAAAATCCTTTAGGTAAAGTGAAGAAAAGTTAGACATAGAGATATAAGTGACACATTTTCTCTCCCACATGTGGGAAAAAAAAAAAGCAGCCAACCTGAATATAGAATAGTATTTATTAGAAGTTGGGAAGAAGATGGCAGAGATAAAGGTAGACTATTTGATCAATACACACTGTTTACACGTGCTGAAATATCACACTAAACTCCATTAATATGTGCAATTAATACATGCTAATTGAAATAAAATATCTTTTCAAAAACAATTCTATGCTGAATACACACTAAATTAGTATATTATCTAATTGTATCATGTTTTTTATGGACTTATGCCTTTCTAATTTTTATTTCATTTTTTCAATACCCACTCCTATACTCTGAACCTATTGAAACATTCAGATCTAGTGTTACTTTCTTTGTAAATCTTGATTTTCTTACATTGAACTTGGAATCAAGTTCTGCGGTTTGTTTCCTCAAGGAAACACAAAAACATGATATTTAAACACAAATGTATTTGAATCTAGTTCACTTAACAGCTGTGAGATTTGGCTTATTCATTCTCTTTTTAGGTACTTTATAGATCTATCTTATCATTAAAAGATGTCTTCAATAGGTGTGGCTTTTTATCATTAGGAAGCATAGACAATATAATCTGTACATCATGGAATAGGTTGGGACCTTCAAATTAGATTAAGTATGAAATTTGGGACAATAAAAGGACTTCACTAAATTAGTTATTACTGCTAATCATAACATAGATGTCTTATTTTAGTGTAATCCATCTTGACTGAGGTTTTCTCACCCCTTTAATTAAAATTTCTAGAGAAGAGAATTTTCATCATTTTTCCATGTCTCCTAGTTTCTACCCACAATGGCTACCACAAAAAAGGGATTTGACAATTATTTCAATGCATTTGAATTATTTGAATTTCACATCAACATGTGAAATTAATAGAGGCACATTGATGATTATTGTGAATAGTATTATTCACAAAATTAGAAAGAGTAGTCTTAAAGTTAGAATCTTGAGAAGTTTAGTTATCTATGATTTCTTGTTTAGTAGAATGTTCTCAGCCATGGTTTATGATGCAGAGGAAGAGATCTGTGGAGTTGTAGTGACTGATTGTATCTGTATTCAGCAGTTCTTGCAACCCTGCAGGAACAATTTCAAGTAAGTTAGACATAGTAACAGGGAAGATTTTATTAGAAGGTAAAGGAAAGAGGAAAAGGATACTCTCAAGGGAGAAAAGGAGAATGTGAGTCCTCTCAGAGAGGAGAGTGAAGCGTACTCCACCTGCCTTCCAGTTTTATTGGAGGTCCAGGGTGGTTTCCAGAGAGTCCTACCCAGGTTCACTTCTTGACTGACAGCAGGATTTCTCTACCCACTGTGCATGACTTTAACCACAGATACCCAGGAAAAACCCATTGAAGGTAGGGGTGGGTTTTACTATTATAATGCCCTGTTAAAGATCTACAGGCAACTCTAAATAACCTTGGCCCATGCATTGTTCTTATAGATTTTATAGTTGGTAGTCTTCGTTTCTAATTATCCTGTCCTTCTGAGTTCTGGAAGTTTTGGTATTTATAAAGGTCACAAAAGTCCTCTCTATGCTCCTCTAATCAGCAGGGTAGTGTCTTCGGAACTGTATTTCTCCCTTTGGTACACAACAGGTTCTTTGCTGAGGAAGGAGATACACCTATTATGTTTGGATATGAGGTGACTCCAAAAGTTTCTATGTTAATACAAGAATATTTAAGGTGAAATAATTGAATTATGAGAACTATAACCTAATTATTCCATCCTAGGTTGAATGGATTGGTTGGTAACTGTAGGCAGGTGGGGTATGGCTAGAGGAGGTGGGGACTTTTCCTGAAAGGGTGCATCTTCCTGATGGCTACCTTCCTCTCCTCTTCTTCCTCTTCCTTCTCCTTCTCTCTCTCTCTCCTTTCCTGGTGGGCCATGACTAGAGCAAAACTTCAACACTCCTCTGGAGTTCTTCCAGTACTATGTGCTGCCTCACCTTGAGCCCAGAGCAATGGAATGAGACTGAGACCTCCGAAACCATGAGCCCCAAATAAACTTTACCTATGCTAAGTTGTTCTAGCCAAGTATTTTGGTCATGGTGATAAAAGGTTGACTTAAACAACATCTCACCGAAGTAACCCAATAACTTTCAAAAGAGAGTATGTAGGGGGTCAGCATAGCAGACCCAGTCTTCAAAACCATCTCCCTACTCCCATGTTCTTATCACTCTTTTTGATCTGGAATCTATCAGTTTAGTGGATAATTTGAGTCCTATAATTAAAAGAGATCTCTTAAAAAGAACATCTTAGACATAGTGTATACTATACTTTATTTTGACTAACTTGTAGTTTCATGTTAAAACCTTATGAACTCATTAGTAATTGATCAACACAGAATTCCCTATTGTTATATGTTCCTGATCATTTTTTAACTATACACTGTATTTTTTTTCTTTTGATTGTTCCTTTTTAGTTATGCATAACATGAGGATTCATTTTGACAAAATTGAGTGTCTTCTGGTTTTACATGGTGAGACTCACTATGGGATATTCATATATGTGCATAGGAAAATTAGGACAGAAATCATTCCACTGTTCTTTCTGTATCCTGTTTTGATGCATGTGTAGTGCCTACTTCCAGTCACAAAATTTAAATGCATGTTCATTGCGAAAGCTTCACTTTAAAATTGATCCCTTGTCAAATCAAATCCTTGATAGTTGACTTGTCTTTATTGTACATCTAGATTTTAGTAAACTTTTGCTCAATGAAAAAAGTCCTTCATACTTCTGGAATTTTTTTCTTAGTTTATTCTAGTCTATTCCCCAGGGACATCTTATGCTCAATATCCTAAATATCATTTGTACCTCTGTCCTTTTCACAATTATTTTATGTAATTATTTATTCCAAGAACATCCTGTCAAGATCTATACTTTTTAAAAAATACATACTATTGAACAGAAACTTGTTTGATCTAACAAAGATTTGTGGGTCTCAAACACAGAAACTAAAAAGTGTGAGTAGTAACTGATGTTCTATATACAGAAGGAAACAACACAGACTCCATTTCTCTTACTTTGTTCTTACAACAGATCACTTCTGATACTATTTGTATGTGAGAAGGAAGCAATCAGTTTTGCAGTGGACACCAGCTGGGTATTCCCTAATTTAATTCACTTCTGGAACAGTCTACCTAGAGTTAGCATCAGATTCCACAGTTTGAAGACTGAGTCCCCAACAATGCCCTTCTTCTCCTCTTGAAATGCAAATGGTGAGCCCAGGTTGCTGTACTTGTCCTCCTTATAAATCTGCATTCTACAAATTCTTAGACTCAATTAATTTGCTTGAGTAACTCACAGCTTAGGGGAAACACCTGTTCATTAGTTTATTACCAAGGATGCAGATGAAGAGGTATATAGGTAGAGATATGAAAGGAGGGATGAAGAGCTTCTATGTCCTTTTTGGCTGCACTAATCTCTAGGACCCTCCACATGTTCAGCTCTCCAGAAGCTCTTAAAAATTTGTTCTTTGGGGTGTGGTAGAGACTTCATTGCAAAAGCATGATTGAAACATGGACAATCATGTCAAAATGTAATGCGACAACTGTATGAATTAATGGCAATAGGCTACTGAGTGGGAACCACCATGGTTTGTCTGTACTGCTTGACCTCTGGGCAGCATTCCCACTTCCCAGGTATTTGCAAAACATCTTCTGAAATGGGGCTCTTAACATAATATCTCTATGATCAGCTGTAAGATAGAAAGGCAGGAAAGACTAGAGTTTTTATAAAATACCTTGCAGAGGAGAAATTCTAGTTTCTTTGGCCTGCCTTCCAGAGGGAGTTATGAACCAGGAACCATATATGACAACCAAAATATACATCTTGGCTGTAGTCTTAAATATTCAGAAGGCTGGTGCAGGAGGATCACTTGGACCCCAGAGTTAAGGCCAATCTGGGCAAAATAGTGAGATGCCACCTCTTAAAATACATACCTTATGATATTACAAGTAGAATTCTAAGGAATCAGTACAAAAATTGCTTTACTTCTTTGAAAGAAGAAAAATTAAAATGAACCTTTGCCTCTCCCTTTTATTTGTGACTTTTGGACACATGTCTTCTGGGAAAGTTGTGCTTTAGAAAAGGCATTAGAGCAGACATGATGACTTTGCAAAAGCACTCTAATTTCTCATAATTGCTTTTCCTTTTGATGTCTTTGGAAGAAAGCTAGAAATCAGGATCTAGTTCTCATGTTTTTGTGTAGGAAAACAGTGAAAAATTGCTTGAAATTCAGGTTCTTCTTCATAATATCACTAAGGAAGCACTTGGCAGGAGGAAGAATGCTGGAACGAGCACAGACTATGAATGGAGAAGCTGCTTATCCTTCTGCAATAGGCACATGATGATTCCTTCCAGATGCCAGAACATAAAAAACAAATTCTGCCAACTTTTTCTGTTTGTTCAGTGAGTGACAGGATTTAAAGAGATGAATTTTATAATTAAGAAAGTCATTTCCATTTGAAAAGGTTCTAGAGCATTTTTAGTTAAATGACCTGAACTCTAGCAATGCTGAATGTCTGGGCCAGCAGCTGGAGCAAATCCAGAGAGTCCCACAATTATGACTAAGAAGGTTGTGTTAGAAAAGCATTCTCTGAAAATGTGAACTGCAGTTTAGATGTACTGTTTGATCATGCTGCTGAAAAAAGTTAATTATGCCAATGCATGTTTACTCAAGCTTGTCAAAAGTCTCTTTCATATGTGATTATCTGAATAATATATATTTGGGTGTGTGTGTATATATATATATTATATATATATAATCAAAATATACTTTTTTGTATTAAAAATACAATTTTTATTACTGGTGATTCAACCAAGAGTCTTGTGCATGCTAAGCACATACTTTATCACTGAGTTATTCTTCTAACCCTTCAGCAAATGCTCACTAAAATATTAAACAGTCAAATAATGCCATTTATATATTTCTTATTTGAATAGTTTCCACACTCCCAAAATGGGAATCCTCTTATTTACATGTAAAAAGTAGATTTTCAAAAATATTAATAGAAGTAAAACGAGATGGGTGATCTATTTTACCACTGGTTAACTTACCAAGGACAGCCTTCAGTCAGTTCCCTTAGCTTAATGAAGACTGAAGTTCTTACCTGTATTCCAATTCAGGTGGATTATAGTTTTCACAGTAACCACATTTAATAAAATATGTCCGGGCGGGCCAAGATGGTGGACTAGAGGGCGGCAGCATTTCATGCTGCTCCAGGACGCAAGATTCAAAAGAGGAGATAGTGAGAGACTTGGGACCAACTCAAAGCTGCCGGGTGAGTCTCTCCTGTTGGGGAGGCGTCCCGGATGGGGCAGTAGCCCCGAAACGCAGGGAATTTGTGAAGTGGAGTTGCTCGGCGAGACGCCCCTCCCCCCACTGGAGCGGTAAACACGGACAACTGGGATCATCGTAGAGGAGGTGGCTCAGCACAGCGCTTGGACTCAAGCAGCCGCTGGGGCTCCAGGCGGCTGCCTGGGGAGGAGCTGTGTGGCGAGCTGTTTGGACCCAGAGTGACCGCTTCCGAACACCGGGGGGTTGCCCAGAGGAGGAGGAGAGGCCCGGCAGGTCGCTTGGGTCTAGGAGTGACTGCATCAGAGCCACGGGCGGTTGCCAGAGGAGGAGCTGCGTGGTGAGCTGTTTGAACTCAGAGTGGGCGCTCCTGAGCGCCGGGGGACTGCCCGGAGGAAGAGGAGGAGCGCGGCGGGACGCTTGGTCTGGGAGTGACTGCATCAGAACCACAGGCGGTTGCCAGAGGAGGAGCTGCGTGGTGAACTGTTTGAACTCAGAGCGAGCGCTCCTGAGTGCCAGGAGGTTGCCCGGAGGAGGAGGAGGAGCGTGGCTTGTTGCTTGACCTGGGAGTGACTGCATCAGAGCTGCGGGCGGTTGCCGAAGGAGGAGCTGCGTGACGAGCTGTTTGAACTCGGAGCAGCTGCTCCAGAACACTGGTGGCCTGCCTGGAGGAGGAGAGCGGTGGGACGCTTAGCCTGGGAGTGACTGCATCAGAACCACAGGCGGTTGCCAGAGGAGGAGGCGAGTGGTGAGTTGATTGGACTAAAAGCAACCGCTCCTGAACACCGGTGGTCTGCCTGGAGGAGGAGCGTGGTGAGTCACCTGGTCTCGGAGCCACCGCTCCTGAACACCTGGGGGCTACCCCAAGGAGGAGGAGGAGGAACAGGGCGGGTCACTTGGACTTGGAGTGACTGCCTAGGGCTACGGGTGGTTGGTGGGAGGAGGAGACCCAAAGTGAGTTGTTTGGATTCCTAGTGACTGCGTCGGAAACCGGGCGGCTGTCCGGAGGAGGAGGTGTGTGGCGGGTCTCTGTGTCTCCCAGCTATTGTACGGGGCTCCAGGTGGTGGCTCAGGGGAGGGGCTGCATAGCCAGGCGATTGGTGCACAGCAGGGTCCCAGGAGCTAGGTGGCTTCTTGCTGGAAGAGCCGCACAGAGACACGCCTAGGGGCAGAGCGAAGTTTCCAGGGCGGCGGGCAGACTCTCTGGGAGAGGCAGCCTAAGGATACTCGCCTGCGAAGGGTGAGGCTCCCAGGACCAGGACGTAGGTCCGGGCCCCTGGGAACGTTGCAGAGGAAGACAGCCGAGCCCAGGTGGTAGTTGTAGATTGAGGGGAACCTCTAGGAGGGCAACTGACTAGCGAGACGTCCCCACCGAGTGACTCTTCCCGGCCGGGGGAGGTTTTCCCACAGGGACGGTAAAGCCAGAGACATAGGCACAAACAGGCCTTGCCTCAGCCCGCAGCCTACTTCCCTGTTGGATGACCATTGGTCAACAAGTGGAGGCACCTCTGCCCACTAGCAGGGAATATACGCCACCTGAGGGTTACCACACCTAGAGAGGCAGCTTCTTCGTGGAGCTCTGCATTATCAACCTCCTCCAAGACTTCAGGCTACTGAAGGATAAGAGGGGATATACTAGCAATCTTCAGGGACATTATAAGTTGATAGAGGAAATCTGCAATATCTTAATGACCCACTGATCCCTGAACAATATGAGAAAACAAGGGAAGAAAATGCCCCAAACAAATCTAGATGTTACATCAATAAAATCCAACGACAGCATGGCAGAAGAAATGACAGAAAGGGAGTTCAGAATGTACATAATTAAAATGATTAGGGAAGCAAACGATGAGATGAAAGAGCAAATGCAGGCATTGAACGATCGCACCAATCGACAGTTAACACAGCAAATTCAGGAAGCAAAAGATCATTTCAATAAAGAGTTAGAGATATTGAAAAAAAACCAAACAGAAATCCTTGAAATGAAGGAAACAATAAACCAAATTAAGAACTCCATAGAAAGCATAACCAATAGGATAGAACAGCTGGAAGACAGAACTTCAGATATTGAAGACAAAATATTTAACCTCGAAAACAAAGTTGAACAAACAGAGAAGATGGTGAGAAATCATGAACAGAATCTCCAAGAACTATGGGATATCATGAAAAGGCCAAATTTGAGAATTATTGGGATTGAGGAAGGCTTAGAGAAACAAACCAAAGGAATGAACAATCTATTTGAAGAAATAATATCAGAAAATTTCCCAAATCTGAAGAATGAAATGGAAAATCAAGTCCAAGAGGCTTATAGGACTCCAAATACACAAAATTACAACAGACCCACACCAAGGCACATTATAATGAAAATACCTAACATACAAAATAAAGACAGAATTTTAAAGGCTGTGAGAGAAAAGAACCAAATTACATTCAGGGGGAAGCCAATACGGATATCAGCAGATTTTTCAATCCAGACCCTAAAAGCTAGAAGGGCCTGGAACAACATTTTTCAAGCTCTGAAAGAAAATGGATGCCAACCAAGAATCTTATACCCAGCAAAACTTACCTTCAAATTTGACGATGAAATAAGATCATTCCATGATAAACAAAAGCTAAAAGAATTTACAAAAAGAAAGCCAGCATTACAGAACATTCTCAGCAAAATATTCCATGAGGAAGAGATAAAAAACAAAGAAGCAAATCAGCAAAGGGAGGAATTATCCTAAAGGAACTGTCAAATAAAGGAGGAACCAAGATGTGTCAAAAATTTTAAATATGAACCAAATGACTGGGAATACAAATCATATCTCAATAATAACCCTGAATGTTAATGGCCTGAATTCATCAATCAAAAGACATAGACTGGCAGATTGGATTAAAAAGAAAGATCCAACAATATGTTGCCTGCAAGAGACTCACCTCATAGAAAGAGATACCCATAGACTAAAGGTGAGAGGATGGGGGAAAAACATACCATGCACATGGGCTCAGCAAAAAAGCTGGAGTATCCATCCTCATTTCAGATAATGTGGACTTCAAGCCAATGTTAGTTAGAAGGGATAAAGAAGGACATTTCATACTGCTTAAGGGAAGCATAAATCAGCAAGATATAACAATCATAAACATCTATGCCCCAAACAGTGGCTCATCCTTGTATGTTAAACAAATCCTTCTCAATTTTAGAAACCAAATAGACCATAACACAATAATACTAGGTGATTTTAACACGCCTCTTTCACCACTGGACAGATCTTCCAAACAAAAATTGAACAAAGAAACCATAGATCTCAATAACACAATCAATAATTTAGACTTAACAGACATTTATAGAATATACCATCCAACCAAGAGCGAATACACTTTCTTCTCAGCAGCACATGGATCCTTCTCTAAAATAGACCATATATTATGCCACAAAGCTAATGTCAGCAAATACAAGAAGATAGAGACACTACCTTGTATTCTATCAGATCATAATGGATTGAAGTTACAAATTAATGAAAGAGTAAAAAACAGAAACTACTCCAACACCTGGAGATTAAACAATATGCTACTATATGATGAATGGATAACAGAAGATATTAGGAAGGAAATTAAAAAATTCTTAGAGGTAAACGAGAACAAAGAAACAACATATCAAAATCTCTGGGACACTATGAAAGCGGTACTTAGAGGAAGATTTATTTCATGGAGCGCATTTAATAAAAGAAGTAAAACTCAAAAAATAAATCACCTAACACTACAGCTCAAAGCCCTAGAAAAAGAAGAACAGACTAACACCAAAAGTAGTAGAAGACAGGAAATAGTTAAACTGAGAGCTGAAATCAACGAAATTGAAACGAAAGAAACAATACAAAAAATTGACAAAATAAATAGTTGGTTCTTCGAAAAAATAAACAAAATTGATAAACCTTTAGCCACACTAACAAAGAGAAGGCGAGAGAAAACCCAAATCACTAAAATTCGGAATGAACAAGGAAATATCACAACAGACACGACCGAAATACAAAACATAATTAGAAGCTATTTTGAAAATCTATACTCCAACAAAATAGAAAATTTCGAAGACATCAACAGGTTTCTAGAGACATATGAATTGCCTAAACTGAACGAGGAGGACATACACAATTTAAATAGACCAATTTCAAGCAATGAAATAGAAGAAGTCATCAAAAGCCTTCCAACAAAGAAAAGTCCAGGACCAGATGGGTTCTCAGCCGAGTTCTACAAAACTTTTAAAGAAGAACTCATTCCAATACTTCTCAAAGTATTCCAGAAAATAGAAGAGGAGGGAACTCTCCCAAACTCATTCTATGAAGCCAATATTACCCTGATTTCTAAACCAGACAGAGACACATTGAGGAAAGAAAATTTCAGACCAATATCCTTAATGAACATCGACGCAAAAATTCTCACCAAAATTTTAGCAAATCGCATACAAAAACATATTAAAAAGATAGTGCACCATGATCAAGTGGGTTTCATCCCAGGGATGCAAGGTTGGTTCAACATCAGAAAATCAATAAATGTCATTCACCATATCAATAGACTTAAAGTCAAGAATCACATGATTATTTCGATAGATGCAGAAAAAGCATTTGATAAAATACAGCACCCCTTCATGCTCAAAACACTAGAAAAAATAGGGATAGTGGGAACATTCCTTAACATTGTAAAGGCCATCTATGCTAAACCCATGGCTAATATCATTCTTAATGGTGAAAAACTGAAAGCATTCCCTCTAAAAACTGGAACAAGGCAGGGATGCCCTCTTTCACCACTTCTATTCAATATCGTCCTTGAAACTCTAGCCAGAGCAATTAGACAGACCAAAGAAATTAAAGGGATACGAATAGGAAAAGAAGAACTCAAACTATCCCTATTTGCTGATGATATGATGGTATACTTAGAGGAACCAGGAAATTCCACCAGAAAACTTTTAGATCTCATAAGTGAATTCCGTAAAGTAGCGGGATATAAGATCAATGCACATAAATCGAAGGCATTTTTATATATAAGCGATGAATCTTCAGAAAGAGAAATTAGGAAAACTACCCCATTCAATATAGCTTCAAAAAAAATAAAGTATTTGGGAATCAATCTCACAAAAGAGGTGAAAGACCTCTACAATGAGAACTACAGAACACTAAAGAAAGAAATTCAAGAAAACCTTAGAAGATGGAAAGATCTCCCATGTTCTTGGATAGGAAGAATTAATATTGTCAAAATGGCCATACTACCAAAAGTGCTATACAGATTCAATGCAATTCCAATTAAAATCCCAATGATGTACCTTACAGAAATAGAGCAAGCAATTATGAAATTCATCTGGAAGAATAAAAAACCCAGAATAGCTAAAGCAATCCTTGGCAGAAAGAGTGAAGCAGGGGGTATCGCAATACCAGATCTTCAACTCTACTACAAAGCAATAGTAACAAAAACGGCATGGTATTGGTACCAAAATAGAAAGGTGGATCAATGGTACAGAATAGAGGACACGGACACAAACCCAAATAAATACAATTTTCTCATACTAGACAAAGGGGCCAAAAATATGCAATGGAGAAAAGATAGCCTCTTCAACAAATGGTGCTGGGAGAATTGGAAATCCATATGCAACAGAATGAAACTAAACCCATATCTCTCACCATGCACAAAACTAAACTCAAAATGGATTAAGGATCTCGGAATCAGA
This sequence comes from Sciurus carolinensis, assembly GCF_902686445.1. NCBI lineage: Eukaryota > Metazoa > Chordata > Mammalia > Rodentia > Sciuridae > Sciurus > Sciurus carolinensis. The sequence continues at coordinate 2,029,210 of NW_025920130.1, read as the reverse complement.
CCAGAGACCTTGCATCTTATAGAAGAAAAAGTAGGTCCAGAGCTTCAACATGTCGGCTTAGGACCAGACTTCCTCAACAGGACTCCCATAGCACAAGAAATAAAAGCAAGAATTAATAACTGGGATAGATTCAAACTAAAAAGCTTTCTCTCAGCAAAGGAAACTATCAGCAATGCGAAGAAAGAGCCTACAGAGTGGGAGAAAATCTTTGCCAATCATACTTCAGATAGAGCGCTAATCTCCAGAATCTATAAAGAACTCAAAAAACTCTACACCAAGAATGTAAATAATCCAATTGACAAATGGGCTAAGGAAATGAATAGACACTTCACAGAAGAAGATATACAAGCAATCAACAAACATATGGAAAAATGTTCAACATCTCTAGTAATAAGAGAAATGCAAATCAAAACCACCCTAAGATTCCATCTCACCCCAATTAGAATGGCAATTATCAAGAATACAAGCAACAACAGGTGTTGGCGAGGATGTGGGGAGAAAGGTACACTCTTACATTGCTGGTGGGGCTGCAAATTAGTGCAGCCACTCTGGAAAGCAGTGTGGAGATTCCTTAGAAAACTTGGAATGGAAACACCATTTGACCCAGCTATCCCACTCCTTGGCCTATACCCAAAGGACTTAAAATCAGCATATTACAGAGATACAGCCACATCAATGTTCATAGCTGCTCAGTTCACAATAGCCAGATTGTGGAACCAACCTAGATGTCCTTCAATTGATGAATGGATAAAGAAAATGTGGTATATATATACAATGGAATATTACTCAGCCATAAAGAACGATAAAATTATGGCATTTGCAGGCAAATGGATGAAACTAGAGAATATCATGCTAAGTGAGATAAGCCAATCTCAAAAAACCAAAGGAAGAATGATATCGCTAATAAGTGGATGATGACACATAATGGGGGGTGGGAAGGGTTAGTGTTGGGGTTGGAGTTGGGTTTAGGGAGGGGGGCAGGAATGGAGGAAGGAAGGACTGTATAGATGGAGGGGAAGGGTGGGAGGGGAGGGGGGGAAGGGAAAAAATGGCAGAATGAATCAAACAACATTACCCTATGTAAATTTATGATTACACAAATGGTATGCCTTTACGCCATGTACAAATAGAGAAACAACATGTATCCCATTTGTTTACAATAAAAATAAATAAATAAATAAATAAATAAATAAAAAATAAAAAAAATAAAATAAAATAAAATATGTCAAGAACAATGCTTTTAAAAGACTGAAATAGAGCCAATAAATGGAAAAGACAATGTTTACAATCTGTATAAAACTCTAATTATATAAAATGTGTATAATTTCTCATTAGCCTAGTACTCCTATCTCACCTTTTTCTTATACTAATATCATATTTTCCCTTCAAAATCCATAATTAAGTTCATGAATGCCATTATAAAAAGTAGTATAATTATTCATTAGATTTGTGGGCAATCATTTAAAAATTCATTAACAATTAGTCATTGTCTTTCCTTTCATTTGTCAACTAGAAACACTACTATAATTTTTCCCCCCATAGGTAAAATTAGGGTGAAAAATACATGTTGTACTATGTATTTTCATCTTGTGAATAGAAATGATTTTTAAGGCTGTGTCTTCAAGACAGAGAGATTCCCTATCCTATTATTTAAATCTGAAATTACTTGGTAGTCAAAATTCACACAAGGTCTCTGGCAAAACCACCAACCCATGATTACTACTATTTTATTAAGGATTCCTTGCTGCTTAATGTGGTGAAAGTGGGTTAAACATTGCATGTCAACTCTCTTTTCCACCTATGAAGAAAGTGAGGGACAGTGAAATAAACATCTTGGATAATTATTTATTTGAAAAGATGATTTTCAAGTTGCTCTTGACTCTAGATGCAACTTCCTTTCTTCTTCTATTTGAATACTCTCTGAGATGTCTGTAAACAAATGAGACCAAAATTTCTTATTTCACAACACTATTTTCATACTTCCTTGATGTGTCTTTGTCTGGTTTGGGTATGAGGTTGATACTAGCTTCATAGAATGAGTTTGGAAGGGTTCCCTCCTTTTCTATTTTCTGGAATACTTTGAGGAGTATTGGAATGAGTTTTTCTTTGAAGGTCTTGTACAACTTGGCTGAGAATTCACTCGGCTGCTCCTGGGCTTTTCTTGGTTGGTAGGCTTTTGATGGTTTGTTCTATTTCATTGCTTGAAGTTGATCTGTTTAAATTGTGTACGTCTCTAGAAATTTGTCGATTTCTTCAATGTTTTCTATTTTGTTGGAGTATAGATTTTCAAAGTAGCTTCTTGTTATGTATTTCAGTGATATCTGTTATGATATTTCCTTTTTCATCATGAATTTTAGTAATTTGAGTTTTCTCTCTCCTTCTCTTTGTTAGTGTGGCTAAGGGTTTGTCTATTTTGTTCACTTTTTCAAAGAACCAACTTTTCATTTTGTCAAATTTTTGAATTGTTTCTTTTATTTCAATTTCATTGATTTTAGCTCTGATTTTAATTATTTCTTGTCTTCTACTATTTTTGGTGTTGTTCTGTTCTTTTTCTACGCTTTTAGATGTAATGTTAGATTTACATTAATTTTAGATTATTTAGTTGTTGACTTTGTATTCTTTTCTTGAAGGCACTCCATGCAATAAATTTTCCTCTTAGTACTGCTTTCATAGTGTCTCAGAGATTTTGATATGTTGTTTTGTCATTCTCATTTACCTCTAAGAATTTTTTTTTTAATCTCCTCTCTGATGTTTTCTGTTATCCATGCTTCATTCAATAGAACATTATTTAGTCTCCACGTGTTGGAGTAATTTCTATTTTTTATTTTGTCATTGATCTTATACTTCAAAATATACACTTAAACAAACACACACTTTATATTCCGCACGTACCCAAGTTAAATTTCTTTCCAGGTCCAACACACACATCTGCAGTATCTTCCTTAATTAATCCAGATAATAATAATTTCTCAATTCTCTCATCATATACAAAATTGTATGTTTCCTTATTGTTAATATTTATTGGGATGTGTTCTGTTTGCACAAATCATTTTGTTATATGATCCAATGTGTTTATTCTGGTATTTTTTCATACTGAATTTTTTTCATTTTATAATACTTGAAATGACTATCCCATCTGTAAGTCAACATTGTATGTTTCTCAAAGGAAAAGACTAACTTCCAGGCAACCCAATTTCTAGATTAGAGCATGCTATTATACACAGAGCAGGATTGATACACAGTTGTCAAACCAAAAGTTTATACTCATCCTGAAGAGATCTGACAACTATTTTGGGTTCTTACATATAAAAACTTAAGACTGTGAGTGAAATATTAACTGATAACCAAATGTTTGTCCAGTGTCTATTTTGTTGTTCTTTTTTGTGAACTAGAGTGTTAAGTAAACTTTTTTTCTTAAATATTGGTGAAATTGTCAGAGGCAAAACGGCAAGGACATTGTGTCTCACTGGGTCTTCTCAGTCCTCATTCTCATCCTGACATGTGTACTCTTGTTTAGTTTTCCCCCCTCCTATCTGTTTTTCACAGGACATTTTTTTTTTTTTTTTTTAGTTAAGAGAAAAAGAAAAGAAAAAACTGTTTTCATCTTAATGTTATCCATCTTAGAACATTTTCATTTTTTTATTTATTACTGAAAACATTCATGTTCTTATTTGTTTTGTATGATCTTATGTTGAATGGAAGCCTGAGTCATATTTGCTTACAATAAATCTAAAAGCAAAGAGTATTTAGAACCTGTTCACTTTAGAAAGAGTTTTACAAAACACATATTAGTCAATGGAAAATATCGGCAAGCTTGCTTTATCAAACACACAGAGAAACACAAAATAGTGTAAAAATATGCAAAAATATATTGAAATACTAAATTTACACATCAGATGAACTATTAACTGTAAATCATGAAAGCACTTTTTTTTACTGTTTTATCATGCTATGCTAATGAGTTTCAATATCATTCGTAATGAACAAAATTTTTTTAGTCAAATGGGCATATTGAAATCTAGAAACTGAAGAATACTACATCTGGGATGTGAGAAAGAAGAAGATAAATGCAGCTGTACATCTACAGATAGTCAGTTTAAGTCCTTTGATGAAGAACTTCTTGGCATTATGTTCTGATCTGCAAAATAGGGGCTTAACAGTAAAAGTTAGGGACTTAACTCCAGCCATGGGTAACATTTGGATTGCACCAAACTCAGATCTAGATTTTGTGGAAAGCATTTAATATGCCAGAGGTTAGATTGAGAGACAGAAATCTTTGAAAATCAGCAAAAAGGAAAAACAAGGAGCCACCTGATCGTATTAAAGAGGAAAAAGGTGAATACCACAGTAAATAGAACTGGCACACACACACAAGGGGGCTGGCAAACTTGAATTTTCATTTAAAGTGAGATATTAAGCAAGAAGAATCAGATAAGCAATTCAGGATATTTGGGGATTTTTGGTATGTCTTCTTGACTCAGGGTATTAAGAACTGGAGATACTCCTTTCTCTATGGTAACTTTTAATTTTCTTTTTCCTTTCTTAAAAATTATTTTTGTTTTAATTAGTTGTACATGATAGAATGCATTTATTCATTTTGATAGATCATACATAAATGGAGTATAATTTCTCATTTTTCTGACTATACATATTGTAGGATCACATCTGTCATGCAGTCATATATATAATGAGGCAATTATGTCCATTTCACTCTACTATCCTTCCTACCCCCTCCCTTTCCCTTCCCTTCACTCCCCTCTACCTAATACAAAGTACTTCTATTCTTCCCTAGCCACACTCCCTCAACCGGTTATTGTGAATTAGGATCAGCATGTCACAGAAAACATTTGACCTTTGGTGTTTTGGGTTTGACTTATTTCACATAGCAAGATATTGTCTAAATCCATCCATTTACCAGCAAATGCCATTTTTTTAATGCTCCAATACATGGATCTGTTTCTGTTGTCATTATTGTTTATTTTTTAAAGTGTACTTTAGACCTTTCAGTTCTGATGGTGGAGAATGCCTCATTCAGTTTTGTGTTTCAGATTATACCACTGACCTATGGATTCTGACTCTCATTTTTTAATGATCTCCTTAATATTTATATCAGTTATATAAAATGTTTCAAGATTTTTTGGTTTTACATATCTCTGCTGTATTTCTGCCAGATATAGATGTCAAAGTTGGGGCAATCACTTAAAATTTTAGGTAGTTCATAAGATCTAATACCTGATTGTGCTTATTGGTTATTTTATAATTTCAGAATACATTCTACTTATAATTCTGTAAAATATTTGCCCCTAAAGGTATGTTACCAAGAGTTATAGATCAAATGACCTTTTTTCCCACTTTACTTTGGTTTCCAATATAGTAACAACTTAAAAATATTTTAATATCTTCTAAATTTCAATTTTATGTGCTGTTAATATTTTAATGTAATTAATATTTTAAAGTACTGTATCATATATATAAACCAGTATATTGTTAAAATGAATTTAGTTTCTATCTTCTTCAATTCTTTTATTAAGAATTTTCTTTATTCCTTGAAAATAACAGGATAATGAAGAGACTGAAGTTGTGATAAAGAGAAACCAAGGACCACAAGACTTTACAATTAAAATTTAATCAAAGACAAAGACACTATAAGAAAAGGAATCTACAGGTCAATATGTCTAATGAACATTGATGGAAAAATCCTCAGTAAAATACTATCAATCAAATTCAATAGCATCACAAAGATTATACATCATGATCAGTAGGGATTTTTCCCTGAAATGGAAGACTGACTTGGCATATGCAAATTGATCAGAGTGATTATATTACATTATAGACTGAAAAATAACAACCATATGAACATGCCAATTGATGCAGAAAATGTTTGTCAAAGTTCAGCACATTTTCTTGATAAAAATCTCTGAACAGTTTAGGCATAAAAAGAATGTCTCTCAACATAATAAAAGCCATTTGTGAAAAACCCACAATTAGCTTTATAATCACTGGGGGAAACAGAAAGCTTTTTCCTCTAAGATCAGATACAAGACAAGTATGCTCATCCTTTCAACTTCTATTCAACATAGTATTGCAACTAATTACCAAGAGCAATTAGACATGAATTAAAAGGGATCCAAAATTAAAAAGAAGAAAATTATACTTACTTGCAAATGACAAGATCCTGTATGTAGGGAATCCCAGAGACTCCACCAAAACACTAATAGATTAACAAATTAATTCAGTTAAAATTGCAGGATATACAAGCAACATAAAAATATGTGATATTTCTGTATACAATGATTTAGAAAAAATAAATTTAGAAAATAATCCCATTTATGATGTGATAAAAATACTTAAGAATAAATTTAAGGAGTTGAATGACCTGAACACTAAAAACTATAACAGAAATACATGCTAAATATTTCTTGCTCATGAATCAGAAGAATATTTTAAAGAGTGAGTTCACTACCCTAAAGCAAACTGTAGGTTTATTGTCATTCCTACAAGAAATTCCAGTGTCATTCTTCATAGAAACAGAAAAAAACAGAAGATATGTAAAGAAGACATAAGAAGCACCCCAAACATACCAGTCTGCCTGTGTCTGTATTTCTGCAGCCAGGAACTACTTCTGCCACTGTGGCCATCATGGTCTAAGGGAAAGGACAGCATGCACTAATGGAAATTAAGCCAAGATGAAGAACAAACTACAGAGAAGATTCACAAGATTGTATGCTAAAATTGTTTCTCTGAAAGCCAAAGCCAAGTCTAAAATTTCCTACAAAGAAGGGAGAGAAAATTCCAAAAAAAAAAAAAAAAAAAATGTGGCAGCTGGGATCATGGCTCAGTGGCAGAGCACTCGCCTAGCATGTGTGAAGCACTGGGTTCAAGTCTCAGCACCACATATAAATAAACGAATAAAATAAAGGTCTATCAACAACTAAAAAAAATTAAAAATAAGAAAATATGTACTTCTAAAATACTATTTCTTCATCAAGTTGTATAAAAATGCAGAATTTAGTTTTAGTGTTTTAAAGCTACATTGCTAGCACACAGGCACTTTAGTGTTGATTTGTGAGTAAGAAGCATGTGTCACTAATAAAAGTCTCTGAAGCTGAATTGCTGTGGGAGAAAATTCCTTTCCTGTATAATTTTAAGAAACTTCCTCTTGACTACCAGAATAAGGAATTTCTTGACAATGACACGCATAGCCACCTTAGCATAAATACCTTGTGGCATGGAGAAACTAAAATTAGTTTTAATGTCCTCCTCTTCCTGCCTGGCTTCAGCATAGTATTAACTTTCTTCAGGCTGGGACTTGACCCTCTAAAATTGGTCACCAGTATGTCAGGCAATCTAAATTTCCCAGTGGTATCACTGAGATGGTATTCCTTGAAAATGCAGCACTTCCTTTTATAGATTGCAGATCCCCAAATTAATAATCCTTCTGTTTTTAGTCCATTTCCTTCTAATCAGGGTCAGCTTGTGAAAAGTTGCTAAACAACATTCTGAATGTGAAACCCTCCCTCGAAACTTTCCCCATGCAGATCATCAAATATTTCACTGAGATTTACAATGGTTTTGAATCTTGGGAGTCCATGAAAGAAGGAAGTGTGACAGCCTTTGTGTACTTTTAACAGTTGTTAGCCTTGGGAAATACCATGATTGCTTAAAGACAAAAATTTTAGTAAAACTGGATACGGTTTGAATTAGGATTTTTTTTTTAAAGGATTAGAACAAACAGTCCTAAAATCTATATGGAATCACACACACAAATTATATGTCCTTAATAAAACTGGATACAGTTTGGCTAAGAAAAAAATTTAAAAAGAAATGTTTAGAAAAAAAAATCCTAAAACTTAAATGGAGTTTAAGTTTAAATGGTCTAAAAGACCTAATAGCCAAAGCAATTCTTAGGAAAGAAGTTGGAAGTATCACACCCCTTCATTTGAAATTATATTCAAAGGTACAACAAAACAGCTTATTACCAGTCCATGAACAGACACATAGAAAAGTGGAACAGAAAAAAGAGCCCAGAAATAAATCAAAAAATATATGGTGAACTAATTTTCAACAAGGACACCAAAAAGACATAATGGAGTAAGAATTTTCCCTTCAAAAAATGATGGTGGGGAAATTTGGTTTCTACCTACAATAGAATGAAATTGTGTCCTTACCTTACACTATGGACAAAATAATCTCAAATGTATAAAGAATCGAAACATAAGACCTGAAATCACAAAACTACTAGAAGAAAATATAGGGGATAATTCCTGGGCATTAGCCTTTGCAATTATCACCTCCTAGGGACATCTGTGCTCTCACATTCATGGCAGCATTGTTTGCAGTAGATGGAGATGGAGGAAAACACCTGCAGATAAATGGGTAAAGAAATTGTGTATGTGTGTATAATGAGATATTACTCCAATTAAGAAAGAAAAGATTCTACTAATGGTCAAAATGTGGATGAACCTAGAGGACATTGTGCTGAGTGAAATAAATTCAACAGAAAGAAAAACACTAAATGAGCTCATACATGAAATTTTATAAAAAAAATCAAATATATAGAAAGAGAATAAAAGAGCATTTATTAGGGTCAGGAAATATGGAAATGTAGATCAGAGGATAAAAAGTAGCAAATATACAGGATGAACAAGTCAAATGATCTAATTTCAGCAAGGGGTCTACTGTTAATAATGGTGTATTGTATTTGAGAATTTTGCTTAATTAGTATATAAGCTACTCTTGCCACAGGGAGAAAAATAGGTAATGGGGATGATGATGTTAACTTTTTCCACTGTAGTAACCATTTCATGATGCATATACATACTTAATAATATTGTACTATATATCTTTATTGTACAATATATATTTTATTGTACAATAAAATTAAAGACTAGGCTGGTGCAGTGGTGCACAGCTATAATTCTAGTGACTCTGGAAGCTTAGGCAAGAAGATCTCAAATTCAAGGCCAGCCTGAATAACTTAGAAAGACCCTCAGTCACTTACCAAAACCCTGTTTCAAAATAAAAATTAAAAAGGCTGGAAATTGAAAGTAATATAAAAAATATTTTTAAATAAACTATGTACAGCAATTTCATTTTCACTTTTGAGTAATGAAAGCATTTTTACGCCAAAAAAGAAGAAGTATTTGCTTAAATCAAGTGCTTTATGAGTTTTGAATTCCTAAAACTTAATTCCAGTTACAGACATGATTTTATACCTCCCAAGAAAGAAATGTTATTTTACTTTAAAACCATCATGAAGAGCCTCCTGTTAATTGATAATTTGTAAAATTTGACATTGTAAAATATTGTAGATATCCTTATAAAGATTAATTTATTTAAGTATATTCAATCTCTTTTTTGGAGATATTCATACAGCAGGTTTTTAGAGGTTGGTGTTAAAATAAGCAGTGAGTAAAAACAGGTAGGAAAAAAAAGTATGCTATGCAGAATTAAACTAACATGTGTCAACCAATGTGATCCCATTCAATAACAAAATAAAAATGCATGCTATTAATTACCAAATTTTAAATTTTTCTCAAATAGAACTTTGGGGTAATTTTAAAAATTTTGTGGCTCATATTTTCCTCTCTTTGCTAAAATTCTCACTTTGATTAGTAAACGAATTATTGAGAATCAAAATGCCCACCTATAAGTTATAACAGTGTCCCTTTTTCTTGTGATAATGGGGCAAACCATTTATTTATTTATTTATTTTATTTCATAATTTATTACAGACTGCATTTTGATTCATTGTACACAAATGGGGTACATCATTTTGTTTCCATGGTTGTACACGATGTAGATTCATGTAATCATACATGTAATCATACATGTTTACAGGGTAATGATGTCTGTCTCATTCCACCATTTTTCATACATTCATTTCCTTTTACATAATCCAAAGTTCCTCCATTCTTCTCTCACTCAATGCACCCCACCCCCATTATATATCATCCTCCACTTATCAGGGAAAACATTTGGCCTTTGGTTTTTGGGATTGACTTATTTCACTTAGCATGATATTCTCCAATTCCATCCATTTATTTACAAATGCCATAATATTATTCTTCTTTATGGCTGAATAATATTCCGTTGCGTATATATACCACTGTTTCTTTATCCATTCATCTGTTGAAGGGCATCTAAGTTAGTTCCACAATTTAGCCAGTGTGAACTGAGCTGCTATGAACATTGACGTGGCTGCTTTACTGTTGTATGCTGATTTTAAATCCTTTGGGTATAAACCGAGGAGTGGAATAACTGGGTCAAAAGGTGGGTCCATTCCAAGTTTTTGCAGGATTCTCCACACTGCTTTATAGAGTGGCTGTAAAAATTTGCAACTCTACCAGCAATATAAAAGTGTGTTTTTCCCCCACATCCACGCCAACACCTATTATTGTTTGTGTTCTTGATAATAGCCATTCTTATTGTAGTAAGATGAAATCTTACAGTCATTTTAATTTGCATTTCTCTAATTACTAAAGATGTTGAAAACTCTTTCAAGGACTTAGGAATTAGAACAGAGACCCTGCACCTAACAGAAGACAAAGTAGGCCCAAATCTTCATCATGTTGGTGTAGGATAAGACTTCCTTAATAAGATTCCCAAAGTACAAGAAATCAAAGCAATAATCAATAAATGGAATGGACTCAAACTAAAAAGCTTTTTTTCAGCAAAGGATACAATCAAGAACATGAAAGAGAGAGCCTACAGAGAGGGAGAAAATCTTTTCCACACACACTTCAGATAAAGCACTTATCTCCAAAATTTATAAAGTACTTACAAAACTTTACACCAGAAATACAAAGAACACAATCAATAAATGGGTCAAGGAACTGGGCACTTTACAGAAGAAAACATACAGGTGATTAATAAGTATATGAAAAAGTGTTCAATATCTCTAGTAATTAGAGAAAAGCCATTTAATTTTTGAACTTGTTTCCTGATTTATAAAGTGAAAGGCTTGGGTAGCATCACTGGTTCTCAATGAAAGTGTTACTAATACTCTGTTTTCTTCAGATAATGTAAAAGAATTACTTTTTTAAAAAAGTCTTATAATCTAAATCACAAGTATTTTTTATGCATTTTTATTTTTTATTCTGTACTCTTTCTACATTTTTATGCATATATTTTAAAAAATCAATATAATGTTAACAAAAGTGAAGGGACAAAGGAAATAAATATTTACAGTGAAAACAATGTGCAATTATAAAGACTCTCTTGTTATTTGACTGACTACATTAAAAGACTCTCCTTAGAGATGGCAGGATTTTCAAGATTATTTCAAATCTAAAATTCCATGATAAACATGCACACAAAACTCTTTTACACTTAATAATTCCACAACTATGTTTTCAAATGTTTGTATTAGTGTACTATAGTAATACATAATACTGGGATTCATTTTGACATGATCGCACAATCCCTAGTATTTCCTGTTTTCCTCCCCTCCTCCCTCTCTATTCCCTATTCCTCTACTCTACTGGTCTTCCCTCTATTTATTTATTATTTTAACTTGTGCTTTATAGATACACATAAAGGTGAAATTCACTATGTTAAATTCACATATGTACATTGTATAATTTGGTTAGTTTTGTTCCACAATTTCCCCCTTTTCCCATCCCTCCTCCCTTACCTCAATGGGTTCCTCTACTCCGCTCATCTCCCTTCTATTTTCATAATATCCCCTTACTCTGTTTTCCCCTTATTTTGTTCTATGAGAAAAAAAAAAGAACATTTGACCCTTTACTTTCCGAGACTGGTTAATTTCACTTAGCCTGATATTCTCCAGTCAATGAATGGACAAGAGAACTATTCATACATTTCTCAAAAGAAAAAATAGCAAATGGCCAGCAAATATATGAAAAATATATTCAATACCCTTAGCAATCAGGAAAATGCAAATCAAAATTACATTGAGATTTCATCTCACTCCAGTTAGTCAAGAATACAAATCATAAATGCTGGCAATGATGTAAGAAATAAATACAATATGCAATGTTGATGGAACTGCAAATTAGTACAACCACTCTGGAAAACAGTATGGAGATTATTCACAAGATGAGGAATTGAACCATCATATGACTAGGTATCCCGTTCCTTGGTATTTACCAAAAAGAATAAATATGATATTGAGATATAGTCATGCCAATGATTATAGCAGTGCAATTCACCATAGCCAAGTTATGAAATCAGAGTAGGTGACCAGTAACAAATGAATGGATAAAGAAAATGTGTTATATATACACAGTGGAGTAATTACTCAGCCTTAAAGAAGAATGAAATTATGGCATCTGCTGGTAAATGGATGGAAATTAAGAATATCACAATTCTATGTTATTCATTAACAAGAAGACTAATAATTAAAATTAAAAATTCAAATGTATTTCTTCTATTTCTGATTTAATATTAATTAGTATTTTCTTCTATGCATTTCTATATGTGTACTCAGAGAATCCAAACTAAAAATTAAAAACATCAGTAATAAAATTAGTCTGCTGAAAATATCCTGCCCCATAGAATGGAAGCTGTGAAGGACTGTAGAACCCTCAGTTGCAAAGGTTCTTTGACACTTATCACCTGAAGCTACACTATGTTTGACCACACATATATTCAAACTCCTTATGAACACATTCAGAAATGGTGAGCTCACTAACTCATGAACTTTCAAGAGTTAACAAATCAATCTAAAGCCCAGGAAGCTGTTGATTCTTCTAAACTTTCATATTTTTATGTGATTTTTGAGCCTCGTGGCAGAGAACATGCCCTCAGCCTATCTGGAAATGTGGTCAGGTACAATACCAATAACCACAGCTGAGGTGATTCACTGAATTGAAAATGATAAGCTATATCTAAATATTTCATCTCCTCATGAATTTATTTTTCCTCTTGGTATCCAAGGGCTGGGGATGTGGCTCAGTGGTCCAGTGCCCCTGAGTTCAATCCCCAGTACTCACCCTTGACCTCACCTCACCAAAAGAAAAGAACTTAAATAGTGGTTCATAAGAAGGAAGGATCAAAGTATTTAGGTTTGAAATATGTCTATAATTCAAATAGGTCAGCAAAAGCAATCTACCTGCCTACCTATCTACATATGTACCTATCTATCCACTTGTCCTCTATCAAGAAATGAAAACAATGAGACAAAATATTAGTGACAAGAAACAGGTTGTCTGTGTGAGTGTACATTGCAGTATTTTTTCAACTTCTTCATGTTTGTCACTTTTCAAAATAAAATTATTGGGGAAACATGAATAAAAGTCAGTCTTTAGTCACTTGATAACTCATGCATTTTTGGATGAATACTTACCCCTTCTATCACCTTTGTACTCATTTTGTGTATGGGGCATGGAGCTTTGCCTCTTCAGATACTGAGCTCTAGAGAGGATAAATGACTTACCTCATGAGAAGCAGAGCCATGTGCCCTGAGAGAGAAAAATAAACTTGGCAAGTTGAGAGTCAATGTCAAACATATTGAAATTTTAACAATAGTTACAAAGTTAAAGTGTTCGTTTTGATTTTAAATTTATTATTTCTCAGTAAATATCATAAAATGTTTGCAGTAAAGATTGGGTGAAGACATGTCAAAAATGTTTATTAGATTATTGAGTCCACATTGCTCTCTTTAACAAACATCCACATGTGCGTTGTTCAAGAGATGTGGAGGTATAGAGAAGGAAGTTAGTGGGTCGAGTTGTAACTGAGTATTGTTTTAATATATAAATTTTCTATCATATCACATTTTAGTTATGATCTACATCTTTCTTTACTTAAGACATCTCAACACTCTTTAGAGGAAATAACGGAAAAGGAAATCAAGTAGGTGAGTAGGCATAAAAACCTGAATCAGAGAGTGAAATTGGCAAGATGGCTGACTAGTGGTATCTGATGTACCCTCCACAACAAAGGGCTATAATAAAGAAAACAGCAACTGCTAATCCTCCAAATATTTGATGGAAAGCTCCAGTGTGTAATAGGGATTGGCAGAGGTGCCATGAAGCATGTGAGGGAGATATAGAAGGGCTTAGGCAGACAGGGTAAGATGGCAAGTGAGGAGGTGGGGGAGCAAGACCAGAACAAAGGAGCATGGAGAGGGTCTTCTGATGAGATCAACTTCCTGCTCAATGAAAGCACTGGTGAACACATGCAGGGTACCCAATCAGACAGACACTTCTGTACTTATGCTCCTAAGTGGAGGATCCAATAGAAAAACTAAAACCAATGCATGGACAGAGGGGGCACCAGTTAATAACAGTGAGGAGTACGTGGACAGAAGAGGAAAAAAAGGAAAGGAGGAAATTGCAGAGACCATAAAAATAACAGGCCAAAATTCCCCCACCATCTCTTCCAAGAATTCTATCTCTGTACCTTTGTTGCCTTTGCAATAAAACTGCTTCTGGCTTGCTATCTCTGTGTCCTGTTCTTCAATTCTTTCCTGAACAGAGGTAAAGTATCTAGTACCCCAAGATGGTAACATGGAGATTCCAGTTGACCTGGATCCTTTCTCCCCAGGATGAGATGAACCATGAACCAAGAGGAACTTTGCCTGGTGGGCAAAGGGTGAGCAGGAATCCCCCAGTTACAGTGTAGAAACATGCAACCCTTACAAACCCCAAGCCTGTTCTGGGGAACTTCTAAGGATCCTAGTCCACTGTATTACCCTGGAAAAAGAGCTCAGCTGAAGTCGTCCCCACCTCTAACACTCAGCCTTTTTTTTTCCACAGTGACAATTTGAGACTCTACTCATCTGTGATCTCACAAAATAGACAAATGCTCGCTCAAAGTGGTTTAGGGACCTTAGCTCTGAGAAAGACCTAGGAAGCCCAGCACCAACCTCCTACAACCAAGAAAGCAGCTTTTCTGAGGGCTTGGCAAAAGTCAGGTCTGGCCTGAGATGCTTATCCCAGTAAGACCCCAGGCCCAGGTAGCATCCACCCACCCCTATCCCCTGAGTACCTTTTCCTGGGCATCTTAGTCTGCTGAGGTCCTAAAAAAGCACCTGCACAGCCCACAGATGCTGAAGAACACCCTGTCCCATCCCTGCTACTGGGAGTGCTATGCCACACCCACCCAGATCCACTGAAATGGCTCCACCCCATATTACCCATGGAAACTGATAGGTATCCCACACATGCACCCATGTGCATGGTGTCCAGACCCACTAGTGAACATTCCCCACCTAAGGGAACTGTATCCCAGCTGGTGGAGATCTCACAATTGTCTGAGGCCCAGGCCATGAAGATAAACACAGGAATTGCCACATTGATTACATCAGAAGAAGCTACTCAGACTATGCTAGTGCATGTACCTAGAACCAATGCCAGTGCAGCCTCCTCGCATGATGCCCTAGGACACATCTCTAGGAGAAAACCTCTTTACAACAAAAGCCAACCTATAAAATTATTAAAATTAATTGATCTGATAGATGTAAAGACACAAGAAGAACCTAGTTTGGTTCCATAGCTATTGTGAATTGAACTGCTGTAAACACTGATGTGGCTGCATCACTGATTTTAAGTCCTTTAAGTA
Organism: Sciurus carolinensis; assembly: GCF_902686445.1. Taxonomy (NCBI): domain Eukaryota; kingdom Metazoa; phylum Chordata; class Mammalia; order Rodentia; family Sciuridae; genus Sciurus; species Sciurus carolinensis. The sequence continues at coordinate 2,013,682 of NW_025920130.1, read as the reverse complement.
TAAACTAAGGAGTAGGATAGCTGAGTCAAATGGTGGTTCTGTTCCAAATTTTCTAAGGAATCTCCATCCTGCTTTCCAGAGTGGTTGCAACAATTTGCATTCCCACCAGCAATGTTTGAGTGTACCTTTTCCCCTACGTCCTCAACAACACTTATTGTTGCTTGTATTCCTGATAATTGCCATTCTGACTAGAGTGAAATGACGTTCTGATTTGTATTCCTCTAATTACTACAAATGTCAAACAAAATTTATATATTTGTTGATCAATTGTATATCTTTTTCTGTGAAGGTGTGTTCAGTTTCTTAGCCCATTTATTGATTGGTTTTTTTTTTTTTTTTTTGGTGTTAAGTTTTTTGAGTCCTTTATACATCCTGGAGATTAGTGCTCTATCTGATGTACATGTGGTGAAGATTTTCTCCCATTCTCTAGGCTCTTTCCTCACATTGAGAAGTATTTTAGTTTGAATCCCTCCCATTTATTAATTCTTTATTTCTTGTGCTTCAGGAGTCATAAGGAAGTTAGGTCCTAAACCCACATGATGATTTGGACCTGCTTTTCCCTCTATTAGGCACCGGGTCTCTTGTCCAATTCCTAGGTCCTTGATCCACTTTGAGTTGAGTTTTGTGCAGGGTGAGAGATAGGGGTCTCATTTCATTTTGCTATGTATGAATTTCCCGTTTTGCCAGCACAAATTGTTCAAGAGGCTATCTTTTCTCTAATGTATGTTTTTGGTTCCTTTGCCTAGTATAACTTTATTTATGTGGGTTAATCTCTGTGTCTTCTGTTCTGTACCATTGTTCTACATGTCTATTTTGGTGCCAATACCATGTTGTTTGTTACTATAGCTCTGTAGTATAGTTTAAGGTCTGGTACATATGTTGGAATATTACTCAGTCTTAAAGAAGAATTAAGTTATAACATTTGCAGGTAAATAAATGGAGTTAGAGAATATCATGCTAACTGAAATAAGCCAATCCCAAAAATCTAAAGGCCGAATGATTTCTTGGATATGAGGTAGATGCTGAGCCACAATGGCAGGGAGTGCTAGGAAAGAATGGAAGAACTTTGGATTGGGCAGAGGGGAGTGAGGGATGGAGAGGGTATTTGTGGGTGGGAGGGATGGTGGAATGAGATGGACATTATTACCCTATGTACATGTATGATTGCACCAATGGTGTGAATCTGCATTGTGTACAGTCAGAGAAATGAGAAATTGTGTTCCTTTGTGTTCAATGTGTCAAGATGTATTCTGCTGTCATGTATAACTAATTAGAACAAATTGTTTAAAAAGGGAAAACAAAAAGATACAAGAAGCATGAAAAAATGAAGTAATATGACACCTCCCAAAGAACAAAACTGCTCTCTAAAAACAAAAGGCAGCCAATTGACTGACTTAAGAAGTCAAATGATTCTGAGGAAATTTCAAAAGATAGCAGAGAATATATACAAACAATTCAATGAAATGAGACATACATGGTAAGAACAGAAATCCAGCATACAGAGACCATGAAAAGGAATAAAAAAATCTTGGATCTGAACATTTCAGTAAGTAAATTAGAAACATAGCCGAGAGTTCCAACAACAGAATGGATCAATCAGAAGAAAGAATATCTGAGCTGTAACACAGGTCTTTTGAAATAATCTAGTTAGTCAAGGTAAGAAGAGGGAGAAAAGAGGGGAAAAAAGAAAGAAAAATGAAGGAGGCTATAAGTCTTATGGGAAAAAATTAAGTGAAGAAATAGTTGCAAATTTTTTTATTTCAGAAGGAAAAAAGAAGGGAAAAGTCATAGAAAATAAAATTAACAAAATAATACAAACTTTCAGGTCCAGTCTTCCCTAAGCAATTTATGGATTAAATGTAATTTGCATCAAAATAACAATGGAGTTTTCACCAAAAGGGAAAAAGTTAATCACAAAATCAATACCTGCAAAAGAATCTGACAGTTCAAAGCAATCCTAAGCAAAAAAGAACAAAGATGAAGGCACTGCAAAACTTGTACTCAAAACATACTATAAAGCAACAGTAACTGAACTGCATGGTTTTGGAATGCAAATCAATACAATGATCACTTAGTAGAATGCAGAACACGAAAAAATCCATGCAACTGGAGTCAAGCGAACTTTTGAAAAGTTATCAGAAGCATACATTGGAGAAAGTGCAGACCCTTCAATAGATGGTGCTGGGAAAAATTGGATAGCCACGTGAAGAATTAAATTTAACTCTCATCTCACACTTTACACAAAAATAAACTCAAAAATGGATCAAAGTCTAAACATAAGGCTTGAAACTTTGAAACTAGTAGGATTAGTCTTATATGAAACATGAGGCATTGATGTGGGAAATGATTTTTTTTTTTTTTGATAAGGTCCCCAAAGCAGAGATGACAAAATAGATGAATGGCCTTATATCAAACTAAGGGATTTCTGCAAAGAAAAGGAAACAAACAACAGAATGAAGACATGCAGAATGGGAGAAAATATTCATAAACCATTAACTTGCTATGGTATTAATATCCCAAATACTAAATAATTCTAAAGTAAAGAAACAAATTTTGCAATAAAATTAGTAAATTCTTTGAATACCCATTTATCAAAATCATATTCAAATAATCATCAGTACATGAAAAAAATTCATCACAAATCAATAGAAAAGTGGAAATCAAAACATAATGAGATGTCATTTTATCCCAGTTAGAATGGCTATAATCCAAAGGACAAAAGGTAACATATGTTGGCGTGGATATGGAGAAAGTAGAACTCTTACACTCTGGGTGGAAATGAAAATTACTATATTAATTATGGAAATAACATAGCAGTTCCTCAAATATAAATAATACACCTACCATATGATCCAGGTATCCCACTACTCAGTATTTATCCAAAGAAAAGAACATTAGTACATCAATATGATACTTCACTCTTCAATGTTTATTGAAGCACTATTCACAGCAACTAATATGTGGAGTCAACCAATATATCAACATATTAACCATTGGGTCTATGGATAAAGAAACACACACACAGACACAGGCACCCACACACACACACACACACACACACACACACATATACACACATAATGGAATATTATTTAGTCATAAAAATAATGATATACTGTCATTTTCAGCAACATGGATGGAATTGGGAGACATTATGTTAATTGTAACAAACCAGGCACAAAAAGACAAAATACTACCTGTTTTCATTCATATGTGATAACTGAAATAGTTGACTTCAAAGAAGTAAAGAATAGAGTAGTTGTTACTAGGAGCAAGGAAGGGGAAAAGGAAGAGGAGAGGGTTGGTAAGTAATGAATCCCAAAATAGACAAGAGGAATAAATTATAGCATTCTACTCCACAATAAAGTAACTGTGATTTAGAATTTATTTTATGTTTTTTTAAAAAGCTAGAAGAAAACATTTTGAATTCCTAACACAAAGAAACTAAATGTTTAAGAAGAAGGAAAGGCTAATAATCCTGGTTTGATGATGACACATTGTATATTTATGTGTCAAATTAACACACCGTCCCCATAAATATGTATAATAGTGTGTCCATTAATAATTTAAGAACATAAAAATGAGTAAACAAAACCACAAAGAACACAGGAGTAGTAGTACCTTTCTCTCTCTCTCTCTCTCTCTGACTCTCTCTCACACACACACAGAGCTACCTGCTGTTCTGAATTGTAAAGCACTACTTTGTACACAATTTTCTTTCCTATTATACAAGACTAAGAATTTACTCCCAGAAATGACAAAGTTTAATTTTATCATAGCTATTTATGATACTTTGAAGAAATTGTATGATAATCCTCACTAACTTTGATTCTTTTTTCCCCTCATTCTTTTATTTTTAAGCTAACTTTTCTATTTATTCCTTATAAGCAATATTCAGAAGGAAACTGTTGAAAGTGAAATAAATTATTCTTAGAAATTATCAAATCTTTCTTGTCACTTTTTAATAAATTATCATAGATACTTGGATTAATGAAAAGTTGAAGTACCTTTTAAACTCATTAGATCATTATGGAGCACTTGATTTTTAACAGGAATTACTATTTCTATTCCTTCTTCATTTGTTAAAAGTGAAAAACTTAGGCAATGTGAAGACCCCTCCCCCCTTCAAACCCCAGTTCTTGAGAACAAGTCAGAAAGATTTCAGGTATGTGACTCAAAGTAACAGGTATGAATTTATTGAAGGAACAGGAAAAGGGAGAGGGGACACTCTCCAGGGAGAGAGCAGGTCCTTTCAGAGAGAAGAGGGATAATGTGCCAGAGATTTTTCAGGAATTAGTTCTTCTGGACCACTGCAACTCAAATAAACCAGATTCCTGCTAATTCTTTTGGTGTCCAGCCTCATCTGTCCTACATCACTGCTACTGTACATGTAGCACATACTAGGTCCCACACACATACACTCGAAAAGTGAGCAAATGAATCAGGCACCATTGTAATTACTGATTAAAAGTTGCCTGGCATGAAATTCACTGATCTCAATGCTATTGTTCTCCATTATTTCTCATGCATTTTCCTATAGGCTTACCAAGGTACCTGAACATATGTTTTCAAGGGAGGAACTCTTATGCCACAGGGTCTTCATTTAAGAAATGTCAGAAGTTGGGCTAGGGATATAGCTCAGTTGGTAGAGTGCTTGCCTTGCAAGCAGAAGGCCCTGGGTTCAATCCCCAGCACCGCCAAAAAAAAAAAAAAAAAAAAAAGAAATGTCAGATGTCATAATAAAATCAGATAAGGCCTGAACACACCCTGGACATAACAAAGTTTTTAAGTAACAAACTTCTTAAGTTATCTTTCAAGAAAAACCTCCAGAATCAACTCAAGGATGGTTTGGAACTGGCTCTTCAAAAAGGGACATGAGCAGAAGCTGTCACCTTATCCAGTCAATGAAGTCACAAGTCCAAATCCCTCTCCTTAGGCAGAGCACGATAACTTGCCCTCAAAAGAAATATGCATTGTGTGAAAAGCCATGATGATCATTTAGGCCTTCACCAAAGAATACTAAATCTCTCCCTGTCCCTTACTACTAACTCTGTAACAGGGACTTAGAGATCACTTTTGCTAAAAAGCACTGAAGTCTCATTTGGGCCTACAGATGTCCAATGGGTAACTAAAAGCAGTATAGAAGCTTTGCATTTCTACCTTCATTTTATATCTGTGTTTTTTGCTACTTCAAACTTTGGATCAGGTGCCTGCTGTACTGCATATAGACATTTTAATATTACTTAAGGATTGTCTGACTAAAAATGGGTGATACAAAGTGATTAGTCCTAAATTTATCTCATCTCTCTCATCCTTCAAGATTGACACCAGCATGATAAGAGTAATATTCTAGCAGTAGCAAGACTTCAAGGTAGATCACCCATGATGGGACTGAACCCTAAACAGAAGCAATTATCCTAGGACAGACACCAAGGTCGCCCTTCACAGGAGCAAGCAATCATCTCAGTTGGAAACTGAATTGCCCCCTGGAGTTAGACCAACTTCCACAGTTCCCTAGAGACAGCAGGATGCAGAATCAGACTTAAGACAAGGATCAATCAGATCAAGGCTGCTTATTTTCACTTTTTGCCTCCTGATTTTTTTCTCCTTTATAATCTAGGAGAACATGTCAGTACCCTGAAGATAGGCTTAGAATGCCAGTCCTCCTGCTTTTTAGTGTGGCTGTACTGAATAAGTTCCTTTCTTGCTTCACCACCACTCCTGTCTCTGACTGAACTCTAAAAGTGGCAGATGTCAGAGCCTGGTCTGTGTGGCACCCCTCAGTGTCTGGACTGTAGTCTAGGACTCTAATAACATCATTTGAGCTCCATTATTTTTTAGCTCCTAGCTTCATTGCTGGTTGACCAGGCAATAAAACATTTTCTTTGTGCAAAAACCCAGTGCCATAGTATTAGCTTCTGTGAACATATGGCAGGGAACCCTTTATTGACAGCAATAGTATCTGACATGTTCGAATAATAACTAACATATATTTAGAAACTATTGGTTTTCAGTCATATTATCTGAATTAGTTTATCTTCAAAAGAACGCCAAGATGTAGAAATTCTGAAGGCCATATAGTATAAGCAGCATGTTTAAAATCTTGCATCTGTTGAGTCTTTACAAATGGAATTCTAACATTTTAATGATGATAGTTTGTAGTTTTAAAGCCATTTGACTTGCGTTTCCTCCTTCCTATAGATCATGACTTTTGATTATGTTATAACAATAGGAAAGCCAAGAAATTTCCTCTTCATCTAAGAACAGGGGAGCTGATAAACAAACTGCTAGGTTGCAGCTCAAATTCAAGATGTTCTTACCAGCTGTATCTCCTACTTTGAGTCAAATTCAGCAAAATAAGGGATTTTAATTTTAAGATAAGAGCATCCCCATGTGATTAAAATTTTTAAAAAATTATTTCAGGAAAGTAACTATTTTACATGAATGTATCTTCCAAAGGAAGTGTCAGTCAGGTCTATTGCAGCCTATGCAGTTCTATCTTCTGGAGCTAATATAAATCATTGATGGCAGAAGCAGAGTAAACAAGCCTAGGATGAATTAAGTAGTTATTTGGGACCAGTCCTAGTTTGTTATCTGTACTGGAGTACAAAAAAAAAAGGACACAGTAAGGAATTAAAGTGAAAGCAAGCAGAAATATTTCTGACTGAAAAAATCATACAAGTTCATACCAGAAAAATTAGAAAAGACACTGAAATATGAAGTGTTTTGGAAAGGTCCTCACTATGGGAAAAATCCCTGAGCTGAGAGAGGGGACCATTGGTTAATAAGCCCATGGTTTCTTTAAAACTTATCCTCAGTTTTTCTAAACATGAAAGTAGTAAGAATATGGGATAGCGGAGGTAAGATCACCAGTTAAATATATATGACTTTATTATAAATATTGAGAACATACTATTTTTTAGCATTATATTATGTCTTCTCTTAGTATTAAACAATGGTCATTCCTTCAAGTTATTAATGTTTTCATTCGTATAAACATAAATTTTAAATGTCTATTATTTCAGTGTATAAGTGTATTTAAATTACTTAAACAATTCCCTCTCATTGGGCATTTCAGATTTTCTCCCTGTGACAAAGACTTTTTTTAATAATATGCATGTGTATCAATGATTTCTTAAAAACCTGGCTAAATTTTCAAAATTCCTGGATCCAAATGATGCATGTTTCAATGTCATATATATTATCTACAACCCTATCACAAATGGTCTCTCTCCACATGGAAGCTCTAATCATTTATGTGTCCATTCCCATAACAGTAGGTGGTTCTACCAAGTCAGAAGATATATGTCATCCTCTGCTGTGTCTTGCAGGTAACTAACACATATTTGCAGGAAGGAATGGAATATATAGCTAGATAGAAGGGTGAATAATATAAATTAGTAAGAGTATATAACAAAGGTATACAATCTATAGGAAAAATAACACTGATGTATAAGGAAGTGAAAAAAAGTAGCATTAGAAACTTAGTGTGTATTAGAATATTCTCATTCCATGAGTTGGAAAAATAAGACAATTTTTTACAAATTGAGAGTGGAAGTTCCCCCCCCCCCCCGAGAACTGATGATGAGGAAAAGTAGAAGTTGAGATCACTCCTTATATGAAAATGGTAGTGGCCATCATGGAGTAGTCTGCTAGAAGAATGGGCATAGGATAAGAAGTGTGATTGAGCTGTACTGAAATAAATTTGCAGGAGAAGACAGAAGAGTGATGTTTAAGACAGCCCATGTGGGTAAATGAGATGAAGGATTCAGAAACCCAAGCTTTAAGCAACTCTGCAAACCCAAGTACCATGAAAGGAACAATGAGTAGTTCCATTTAGTATTTCATTTATATCAGAGAATGGAACAAACTACTTCTAGCAGTTCAGACAACAAATAGCATAGACCTTGTGCGACTCAAATTTGTTATATTGTGAAAGCAACCATGAACTACTCAGAAACAAGTCAGCATAGCAGTGTTCTAATGTTTTACTTATATCAAAATGTTTCTCTTATATCAAAATTTGAATTTTATATAATTTATGTGTAAAGTAATACTATTCTCTAGATGGTTCTTAACCATTTATAAATGTGAACATCATTAATTTTGGGGGGGCTAAAAAATGGTGTCTCACATTTGATGCTTTTCCTTATGAGGTATATGCCCTGGTAGGTATATGCACATATAGGCTCTATATAATTTATTTGTTCTATAATATATATGTATATTACCACATATATGTAAATAACAACTTACTGAAGGTTTGTTTGTTTCATTATTTAATAAAAGTAGAATCTATTTGTAATCTTAATTTAATTATCAGTGATGGAAAGGGAGAAATTCTGCCCTAATGATTATAAATGATACTTATCTAGGATTTTTAAAGTGTGTGAATGAAAGAATCTTTCAGAAATGTCAGCATAGTTTCAGCTGAATAGTTTTTAAAAAGGGGGGAAATACAAAGTTCAAACAATTATACTGGAGAGCTAGTCAAATAATTTCAGTCTCAGCCTCAAGATACTTGTTTTTCTATCCTAGGAAAATAGCATCTGTGTCTAAGAAATTTTATTTTTGTGCAGTGAGGTTGGATGAAATAGTTTCCACAAACTCTGTTAGCAAATATAGCTAATATATAAATGAATCTATAAATCTCAAAGTTTAAATTACTATATACTCCAATATCTCCCCACTCAAGTAGAGATGTTTTTGATAGTTTTAAATTTTGTGTATACTAAAAGTCTGAGCCTTAGCTTGTGCACCACATCCTTCCAGAAGTTTCCTGTAAGACAAATTAGGCAAATACCATTGGTATGTGCGTGTTGGGCAAGGGCAGGTGACTAGACTCCTCAACTCTAGGATCCAGAAGAAGGACTTGAGCTACTCCTGGTGAGACAATAGAGTGAGATGACACAAATTTAGGGCATTTTCTGAAATATGCATTGATGCGAATCTACTTGATACCAAACAAAAATGACAAACACTATCTCTATTTGAACAAAATGTTCAACTGAGAAAAAGTCTTTTACATGTCTGTCCTCTCATTTGTAGTAGTCCTCTGTATAGACATTATCATTCTCCAATTTAAACTAGTGAGTAGCAGAGCTACTCAACTTTGAAACTATATAAGTGAGTCTTAAGGCCCTGAGCTTCAGGAAACCAGGAATCCTGATTTCTGAAAGAGAAATCCAAGTGCATGGAAGAGCAGTGGTAGATGGAGTAAGGGCTATCTATTAAGATTTTAACTTCAATCAAGCTCAGTGCTTTCACAGTGATTATGGATCTTGGGGGCAGTTACTTATCTTTTCTGTGTAATAGAGATAAAAACACATGGGGAAAAAAAAGAGTACCCATCATCATTTCCTTAAAAACTGTACACAAAATCCTCAGACTATTCCCAGTTGTTTTGAATGTTCTCAATAAATGAAGCTATTATTTGCCAAATGTTGGAAGAAGGCAGAGTTATAGACTGATCTTTTCATCCAGGAGAAGAGAGTTCTGAAAGATTATACTAAGATTACACTAAGAGAGTTTTGCTTTATCTATTCTGGTTTACTCTATCCTTTGAAATTAAAATACAACATTTTGAACTCTTTTATGCTTTTTGGATGTACACATTTGCTAATGCAATTGACCATATTTATTTTGGTTAATAATGACCATGAGTTAATTATGCAATCAATTTAAGTCAAGTAAAAAGACAGCAGAACCCATAGGATGTACTTTTTTATGATTTTTCCCCACACTGTATCCTATCAGTCTGGAAAATGAGATCTAGGCCATTTATTTCTGCAATGTAACCATGTTTCTTTTATTTCCTGCATTACCAACTTGTCATCGAACTTCATTTAACCACATCCATCTGGTGCTCTTGAAAGATGCTATTGCGCCAGTCTTTGTAAAAGCCCATGTAGGCCAAAATCAGAAAATAAAATTACTTCATCATATGGTTACATTAGAAATTGGTCCTTTCAGTGCAAGGGCACTACCCATGTTTTAGGAAATAGGTGACATAGAAGGACAGCAGTGTAGAAAATTAGTATCACTTGGAGTGACATGTGGGGTTGCTGACGAAAGGTAAATCAGATTTAGGAGGATGCTGGTGAATGAAGATGTAATTTAGCAACTGCTAAATATGGGGCAGATTTACAGTTTGACAGATACTTGCATAACATAATTGTAGAGATAGGGAAATGACAAAATTTAATAATTGGTTTTGAGATTGAATCTTTAGAAAAAATTATGCAATCATGCTATGTGTTTCTTTATTTTGCCCATGGTTGTCATTTTTGCTTATTTGGTTTTTAGATAATTTTGTTTCTACTATTTTTTCACCCTTCCCATTATTTTCCATGTCACCTTTGATTCCTTTCTTCTTCTGATCTCTTCTTTTTAAGAAATTTCTTTTTTCCTCTAGGTCACCTGATTATAGCTAAAGACATATCCTGAAGCCTTTCTTTGCAATTTCATTGCTAGCTTATCTTATTACCTATAAAAAACTTTAACACTTTATATAAGTGCTTGAGTATCAGAGCTGATAGGAAACTGTAAAATCATCTACTCTAATATTCTCTCATTTTACCAAATGAGAAAAGATGAAATTAAAGACTAGAGAGGTGAAAAGAATTGCCTGAGGTCAAGCAGTTTGACAGTAGCAAAACTGAACTGAAGCCATACATCCTGATGACAATTTCAGAACTCAGAATAGTGAAACATTAAATGACATGAAAATCAAGGGGAAAATGGAAAACTATGTTTTCCCTCTCTTTAAAGTGAGATGTTTTAAGAGCAAAATTAGTATAGTCATACCTATTTGGGCAATCAACTCATTCAAATATTTTCTGTGTTGACATTATTATTAGTTGAAAGTTTAAATAAAGTCAAATGCTAATGTGAATCTAGGTACACATACTCTTGTCAATACAAATAATGAAAACAACCCTGTTTTTAAAAATGCATTTATGTTTCTTTACTATGAAATAGTTTACACAGAAATATTAAATAAAACAAGTTAAAAAAATTGAAATGCATAAGCAAACTTCAATTTGGGCTAAAATAAAGGCAACTCTGATATTCCTTCCTCACCATCCAAAGTTGATAACAGAAAAAAGGATGAATATATCAATGGCAGTAGAAATGAAATTTTAGTTCTGAGTAATCTCCTAGGCATCAGGAAAATTTTAACCAACTGGTATTGGAATAAAGCCCTGAAGAAATTTGTGAATTATGTTCTGTTCAAATAACTGCTCTTGGGCTGGGGATATAGCTCAGTTGGTAGAATGCTTGCCTTGCATGCACAAGGCCCTGGGTTCAACCCCCAGCACCACCAAAAAATAAAAATCAAAATCAAACAAGGTAACTGCTCTTTGTGTCTCAAAAACAAAGAAATAACGTCTCACAATCCAGAATTCTTCCCTTTCAACATGAGATCACTGCTGTCACGCCACACAGCTTCTTTCCTTTACTCATAATAACCCACTTCATCATTTCCTTGGGACCTTCACTATCACAAATGTAATTTTACTTGTGTCCTAAAGGGATGAATGGAGACCAGTTAAAATTGGTAATGTGTAATATGAAGGCAAACATCCACAAACAAGAGATAATTGGTCCTCTCCTTGGACACCTCAATTATAAAACAAACTATTCTGTCACCATTTCAGATTTGAATGTAAGAGTCATATTTTTATCAAAGTATTAGATTCAAATTCAATGCTAGCAATAAATCAGGATGCCAGCCTACTCAGCCAATAATGAATAAAAGGAAAAAATCACAATATGGAGATATCGAGAAGAATCTGTATTTTAAGAATTGAAAAAATGATTTGACATATAAAGTTATAGTTGGAATATATTGTATAGCAACACAACAAAATATAGTAAACTGAAAAATTATGGTTATACATCATAAACTATCATGAAAATATGAACAAACTCATGTAAAAACCACCCCTGAAAAATTATTACTGACAATCTAATCAACATTCATATATAGTTACACATTTTCAACTTGTCTCTTTTTGTTTGTTCCTAGAATTCTGTCATTTTTCTGTGATTTATTTATTTTCTGTGATTTGTGAAGAAATCCTCTCTTCTTTTTTCTTTTAATGTTGGTTGGTTGACAATAAATTCCCCCTTTGTCTAAAAATAATTTTAGTTTACACGTACTTTAATCTTTCTGTTGCGATTACTCCTTTTCCTGTCTTTTAAGTCTGTCATCTCATTATTGTTTAGTTTTTATTACCGCTAATGAGAAGTCATTTGAAAGTCTGTTTTGCAGGCAATGATCTTTTCATTCATGTGGCTTTGAAGATGTGCTCTTTGATGTTGAATTGCAGCCACTTTACTAATTCACCTGGGACTGTAGTTGTGTATACTGCAGCAAAAGATGGTTTTGTATCTCACCTGAATTTCCCTCTAGGATCCAGGTACTCATTCACCCATCTTCTGAGAGTGTTGACAACTGAGGATACTCATTTGGCTCTCTCTTTAGGATTCTCTGTAGAAGATAAAAGAAAGTCACCTGCTAAAGGGCACAACCCCTTCCTACAGTGGGGGTTGTGGGAAACTCCATTCAGAATCTGATTGATGAGGATGCATAAAGGCCTTGGTGGGTCCTCCAATTCAGAACAATTCAAAAATGACTACTCCTACTCCAGAAATACCCACAGTGTGTCTATTATCCCCTGACCATTCCTACTTACTCCCCTTCCCAACAAGTGGCCCTCATAGCAGCACTCCTCAAAGAATTTCCTGTATCCATTGATATCAGATTCCACTTGTGGGGGAACCCAAGCTGAAACAGCATGTGCGTTTTACTTTTTATACTATTTAAGGATTGGAGTGATTCTCGATTTTGTTGCTTATATCTGTTGAATTTTGAAAATGTAGATGCTATTAAAACAGTAATATTTCCCCTGCCTTCTTGTTTTCTTCTGTCCAACTAGAAATACAAATATACTTATGACCAAATTTTCACCATCCCCAAATTTACATGTACACACATCTGCGTGTACATACCCGTTTGTGTATATAAAAATTTTTAACATGCTTCAATGTGGATAACTTTTATTCAGTTATCTTTCAGTTCACTAATTGTACATAATTATATCCATATTTAAAGCCAGCAATGGGAAAAATGTTTTTCCACAAATGTATAGCAAAACTTTTTCTAGAGAAGTTCATCATAAAATTAATCAATATTTTAGATAACCATAGGGCAACAATACAAAAACTAGAGAGAACACTTTTTCAGAAATAGTTTTTTTTTTCAATGAAACACCATTGGTGAATTCAACCAAATGTTATTTTTGACTTCCTAGAGACTCAATTATACTGTTGAATAATAGAAACAAAACAGAAGAGAAACATCATATGCTTTCATTTTAAAATTCAAATACAGGAAAAGAACTGTAATTGTGCAAGTAAAAAAGTTAATTTGTAAAAGGTTGGATAGTTAGTATGAGTGAGAGGCACAGGGAGAACTTGGGAGTATGAGTAAATTTCTACTTCTTGATTTGGGTTTTGATAACATGGATATCTGATATATAATCCTTCATTGAACTGCACAGTTCTCCTTTTGCCATTTTGTGTATTTGCTTTTAATTAAAACATGTTAAAGAAATAAGTATAGAAAAAAATGACAGAACATCATATAAATGCCATAAGAAAATGGTTTTTCCATATATTGAAGACTAATTTAGGACAAATAAGGCATTTTGGATCAAGACATTTAAGGGAAATTTTTTGGTAAATTTGTTATGATAACTTGTGATATTTGTCTATTCATTTTACTCTGTACACTAAATTGAACTCAAGATGGATTAAATGCATAAATGTAAAATAAAACATATGACATGGGGTTAGTGTCCAGAACATACAAAACTCACACAACTAAAAATTTCATCAAATGAAATCCACCTAAGATTCCTTTAATGGATAAAGAGAATGTGTTAGAAATATGAAATGGAAAACTCCAGTTAAAAAAAGAAGGAAATTGTGTCATTTGTGACACCTTGGGTAGAATTAGAGGATGTTGTGTCAAGTGAAAGATGTTAGGCACAGAATGATAAACACTACATGATCTCACCCAAGTGCAGAATCTACAGAAGTTGATCTTAGAGAGGTTGAGAGAATATGATTACCGGAGGTAGAGGAAGAAATGAGGGGAGGCTGGTCAATGAGTCCTAAGTTACAGTTTGATGGGAGAAATAAGTTCTATTTTTCCATGGGACAGTATGTTGAACATAGATCTTCATAAAGCTTTACATATTTTTTAAAAGTCGGAGAGTATTTTGCATTTTCTCACTACAAAGAAGTGTTTGACTAGATATGCTTACCCTGACTAGAATGTTACACGATGTATACATGTGTCAAAAAGCACATGATAACCCATAGTTACCATATGTTAATTTAAAAATAGATTTAACTTGTTCATCAAAACTCAAAATTCATAAAGTAAAAAGATATTAAAATCAAATTTTTTCCACTAGATTGTTATGTCAAATACATGGGTTGATATTGAAAATCAATAATCAAGTAGGCATAGAACTCTATAGAAAATGAGAAAATTATTTGAATAAATAAGTAAAACTTCATAAAACTGTACAGCAAAGAAAATTCTCAGCATATGGTGGTGGACAAAATTATTGGCAAGGACACTTTGGAAATTTGTATATTACTAACAAATTTAAACACTTTTCCAGTCCATTGGTAAATATGAGTTCCAGGGAAATTGTTTGTTGCATACCTAGGTTATGTGTTTAAGAAAGTAGCAGCCTTGGCTGGGAATGGTGGTACATACCTGTAATCTCAGATACTCAGGAGACTGAGGCAGGAGAATCAAAGTTCAATGCCAGTGTAAGCCTCTAAGCAACTTATTAAGACCCTATCTCAAAAATAAATACATAAGGGTTGGGGACAGCACTCAGTGGTTAAGAACCCCAAGTTCAATCCCTTGTACCAAAAAAGAAAAAAGAAAGAAAGAAACAACCTTATTTGTAACAACAGATAGAAGCCTCCTGAATGTCTATTAATCATTAAGTGAATAATTTTTATACCTATTTATTCATTTAGAAGACATCTATTTATATAACTGAAGAAAGTATAGGAGAAATAATAAATAAATTGCAACAACATCAGTTTGGCCAAATGTCAGAAATTCCACTGATTAAAGAAAGCATTTTGTCCCTAAAAAAATAGAAAATTACAGTAATATCGGTTTCAAAAATTGTCAAAACTAACAAGATACCTAAGAATATAAACAATATTAAGAAAAATGAGGATTAATTCACAAAATAATCAGAACAGTTTTTACTGCTACAGGGAGTGTTTTGGGATTCAGGAGTCCATAAACAGTCCTTAAGATACTAGTAATTTTCCATTTCTTAAGCCATAATGTGAGAATATAATGAATTGAGAAAGAACAATTCTTTCTTTTTTACACTATTTTACACTATTTTACACTATTTTACACTATTTTAAAAATACATGACGTATTTCACTTTAGCCATTTTTAAAAGGAAAGATTAGTATATAAGTGATAGATACAAAAATTTAAAGAATCCCTAAGATACTTTTACTATTAAGAGGTACAGAGAGGCATAGCAACAGCTGAAAGAAAATATTGGGCAAATGGTTTTATTGTTCATGTCATTTTTAATAGGAGGTGTTCCATCATGTGTGAATAGTGTTAGAAATGTTCTTGTAGAAAGAATATAGGAGAGAAAGCTGTAATTTCAGCAGTGAAAGAACAGAGTAGGTCAGAGCTGATGGGTTTCAGAGAAGAAAAGTCTAGTAATTGACCAGTGTTTTTCAGCTCTTAGTTGGAAAAGTCAGGACATTAGCTCTCCCATGCCTCGAGGTCCATATTAGGTGGATGGATTAATCTCCACCACCTATTTCCTACTCCTCATTGTTGCTTTTAAAATTAATGGTAGTAATTACCTACCCAGCCCTTCTGTTGGTTCACAATAACAAGAGATTAAATGGCAGTCTCTTCTGCAAGTCTCTAAGTCTCTCCATCTCTGTACATGTCTGTGCTACATGACTATGTATCTCTGAATCAAATCAGATGCACCATCTGTGCCCATAGCTTGTAAATCATTCCTTAATCACAACTGGAGAACGAGTGATACAGTGGTTATTACCCAGACCTTTAGAATCAGACCTACTTAATACTATCACTTTCTATCTCACCATAAGCAATTTATTATTTAAAGCTTCAGGTAACTGACCCTTAAAAGGAAAGCACAAACTTGAAATGGGTGGACTACACTATCCTCTTAAGGATACAGTCATAAAACTATGGCTTCACTGACCTTAACGAGAATAAGCTGAGATTCTTCAATTTTATTTAGACTAAAGAAAAATAGTGTGTTTTCTCTTGGTTATACCTTCTCTAGACACCAAACTGTCAAATAAGAACAATCTTCAGAGTATTTTGAAATTTAAAAGAAGGAGGAATAAACATTTAAATACAAGTTTACAAGCTCTAGGGAATTACTTGGGAAATACTGACTTGAAATCTAATAATATGACTTTATTGGCATTAAATTCAAGAATAAAACATCCAGATTTTGATATCTTTTCAATTATACACATCTTAGAAAATTTTTTCGGTTTTTCCTAAACTTTCATAGCTGGCATGAAAATATCCTTCTCTGAAAACCACTGGAATCTCTTCCCAGTGAGTAGAAGGAAAATACCCAAATTTTCAAACAATTTCAAATGAATAAATGATACTCTACCATTTCTATGGATATTTGTAGGGATCCATGAACCCAATACTAAGTAAGTTTCTGTCTTTATATTTTCAAATGAGGCACCTTTATTCTTTTATTAATCTTTATAATCTAAATAAACCTCAGGACACTAACTGTTAGGTATATGCAAATAAATATCTAAACCTTAGATAATGAATTAATTTTATATTTAAGATAAAAGTCTACAGTATGTGTTTTATTATTTATTTATTTTACTTGGTCACTTTAAGCATACAAACGATCATGGTTCATTATGACATAATTATATAAGCGTGCTCTAATTCAGTCCCCATTACACACCCTTTCATTCTCCTCCTTTCTCCCTCAGTTATCTTTCCTCTACTCTACTGGTCTTTTCTCTATGTATACCTTTTTTAAAATTACTGATTCATGGTTATAAATAAAGGTGATATTTATTGTGCTATATACATATATGAACATAAAAAAGTTAACTTCACACTGCCAAAAAGAAAAAAAGGCTGACCCTGTACTGAATTAGAAATAAATTTAGATTTGGTATAGAAAGACCAGCAATTTAGTCCATTCTCTGTGAACTTAGTTTAGCTACATTCTTTAAAATTACATGAAGTACAAGTCAGCCCAGTTCCTCTGTTCCCACATGGCTGGGATCAAATATAATGGACATAGAACAGCAATATAAACCATGAAATACTTCACCCTCATATATCAGTGTTTTTATTTGTATCATAATTATTCATTTCTGTGAGTAAGATTAAGAAAGAAATGAAATAGGGACTTAGTGACATGGTTCATTGGCTTCTCCATCTGAGTGACTTCTGCCATTGTGCTAGAGTTCATTTTCAGGAAGGAGGCAGAGGTAGGAGAATTTCACAAAGAAGAAAGAAAGCACTTTACTGGACAAAGTGAGGAATGGACTCCATGTCCTGGGGACAGGTAAGTTGCTATCTGGATCTACAGGAATGAGCTGGCCATCAGGGGTCTCAGTCATGAACTAAAAGATCCATGATGGAGTTAGAGGGGGAAGAAGTTGGCTTGGAAAGACTGCTTTCACTTTTATATATGCCTCTGACACAGCAGAAACTAAAGGTATTAATTTATCTCAATACTTTTGAGAGTCACGCTCTTGGAAGATATGCAGAAAAATAGAGCTGTTTGTCTGCCTGTTTCTAATTTGTATTAGTTTAACATAGTTTCAAAGAATACAACTCTGGGAAGGGTAGAGTTCATCCTTCTGCTTTGGTTTCTTTTTTCTTTTATTTTGTATTTATTTATTTTTGAGAAAGGGTCTCCCTAAGTTTCCTAGACTGGCCTTGAACTTGGAATCCTCTAGTCTCTGCCTCCAGGACTGCTGGGATTATAGACCTGCCCAGACATGCCTGGTCGGTGCTGCTTTCTAAGAGCTAATTGAAAGCCCCAGTTGAAGGGAAAGTATTCCATGCACCAAAGCACTGCATAGAAGGACTGAAAAGAGGAGAAGAACTGAGAGTGTGGAGATCTTTTTCCAATAATCTGGATGTAAATCATGCATATGAAATACTTTACAATTTTGTTATGAAAATGATGAACTTGTCATAAATTGATTGCAATGCAGTCTATATTGTTCTGTTTATATTTCCTTACTTTGCACATACATAAATGTATCATTACAATTAATGGAAACATACATGAATGTGTTTTTAATAAAACCTTGATATATTTTTGTCAGTTCTTGAAATAATTCCCACCCCGCTTAGTCAGTGGGAGGGAAAATAAAATGCCATTATGCTGGGCAGAAATGCTAGGGTCTTGTCTTCTATAAGAAACTTTTGCCTTCACATACTTTCCCCTATCATTTTATATATTCTAGCAACCCAGGGACTGCTACAAAGCTAAAAGAATCAAGATTGTACTAAAAGTCATGGAAATGAAATTCTATCAGTCACCTTAATATTGCTTTCAGAAGGAAAATAATTTTTTGAAAAGATTCGAAAAGACCTTCTTAATTACTAGTTAGTACAGGGGTGCTTTAATCCTTTAAAAATGTGGAGAGAAGAGTCCCAGATCTTGACAAGGAATTAAACCAATGGATTGAAGGCAGAAATGCATATCCCTGAAGATTCACTACAGTAGCAATAAAGGGAAGGTAGAAATCAACAAAGGTTGAGAAAAGGAAACTTTAAATGTGGTGGGGTCAATACTCCAGCAGAGCTCTAGAAGACAGAAATGGACAGGAGAGGAGTATCAACTGACTCAGCAGGTTGAAGGAACTTTAACTGATTTAGCAAACCAGAGTGGCGCCTACAGAAGAGGGTGGAAATGAGAAGCAAGGTTCACAGGATGCAAGTTTCCAAAAGCTGAGGCTGTTGGCACAGGCTACCAAAGAAGATGGGCTTGGGCTTTAAGCTAAAAGGAGAGATAAAAATTTGTCTTCTGAGTACTGATAGCCATGGGAGTCTCTATCTTCATCTGTTTCACTCAATATCCTGCTCACATAACCAGTCCCACTTAGCTTGTGCAAAAGTATTTGTTGAAGATATTTGACTTAAGAGCCTCTATATTTCTAGACATGGTAGCAGGGAGGGGAGCATGTGGAGAACTCAGGCGACGAAGGAAAAAGAAATTAACTGGAAGCCAAAAAGAGAATGATGAGCTATTCCAGGCACTTTGCTTTATCCTGGTATTCTTCTGTATTTTCCCTAAGCTGTACATTGGAAGGTAGGTTCCAGATTGAAAACCTGAAATGCTAAAATTTAGGGTCTGCATTCCCAAAATTGAGGTTTCCGCCTATCCACTTAGCTTTAAGTCCTCTAGTCAGCCTCATCTATTAACTTGAGGTCACAGCCAGCTTTACAGTGCTTTACACTGAATTATTTTAAAAAGTCCATGATCACTAGATGTTTGAGAAAACTAACATGAATGGGAAGGATATTTAAAAATGATATTCAATAATACAAATAGTACAGGAAGCAGATACATGTATATGTGTTCAATATACGTGTATATATAAAATTTTTTAAATGACCTGAAGTAATTAAAGAAAAGGAAAAGTTTTGATATAAATTGAAGAAAATCTTCTAGAAAGTACCAATGATCAATAGGAGAATCATATCCAATGAGTTCCAACTGCCAGAAATGATGGGAATTTCAGAGAAATGAAAAAGGAAAAAGGGAGGTAAAGAAATTTCAAATAAACATAATATGTAATAGTATACAATAAGCACCTTTTCCAAGACTATATTATGTGAAATTGCCAACCAACATATTAATAAGAATTTGGCATATCAAATGGTAAAAAGTTCACAGCAATTCAATTTCTTATGAAAGTATATTAAAAAAAAAGTGAAAACTTTCTAATGTATTCATGGGGGAAGAGAAACTGTTCATACATGAAAGAAATGAAAATTAGGAGAACTTGATTATTTTGTTTTACTAATAACCAAGGATTTGAGAATAAACTTTAAAATCTCGTGGAAGTTTATTTCAATCAAGAAATCAGTGCTCTTGCAACTATAACTCAATCAAATAGTTTTAGTACTTTAGAGAATAAATGTTGGCTAAAGTACAATAGCCAATTGAAATTTCCCAGGACTAAACAGACTAGGAAGACAAATGAACAGAGGAAAATTTTTGAGAAATAATGTAGATGATGGGCTGTTAGTATGTTTGATCTTGGGAATAAAGATTAATAAATATCTGTGACAGAAAAGTTTATAAAGATTCTATAAGAGAAAGAAAGTCTTAGCAGAAGATATTACTGGGTTCATCAGTGAAGAATGGTTATGGAATAATCATCATGTAAATAAAAACTAAGTAACGAACTTAAGTATGGGGAACTCAAATTTGTGTTACTGTATGGGAAGCCTGTTACCAACAATAAAAATTAATAAATATGATTTCAATTTAGTAAAACATATTAATTATAAGCAAATCATTTGGAAATACAGAGAAAAAGCTTTGAAGGTTAGGTTTAAGAACTGACTGTGGTGACCTCAGGAAGATTATGATGGGGTTGAGGGAAAGACCAAGTATAGGACTATTGTGTTTTATAATATATATCTTAGTACGATGTGTTCTTTCAAATATACAAAATATTGAGATATTCATTGAGCATACTTGGTTGGAAATGGAAGTCCAGTATACCACAATATTGCTAAGGATCTACCTGAATCCAAAAAATATGAAACATACCTCTGATTCACTCATATATGAGACTTGACTGTCATATCTAGTACCATGGGTATGCTAACCCTTTGCTCCTTGTAATAACACATACAGTCAAGCTTAATAGTGAGCATGGGTAATGGTGCTTCCTGTGTATACAGAACAGAAATAAGCTAAGAATCAGGTATTTCCAAATCCATGAGTGCATATCTACTACTACAATTGGAACTTAGAATGTCCCCTAAAGGCCATGTGTAAAATGTCTAGTCTTCAGCCATGGAACTATTGCAAAGTAGTACAGACATAAAGGTGGGACCTAGTGGCAGATATTACATCATCAGTGCCATGCCCTTAAAGGGGACCTCTTCTGTCTCTTCAATTCACTTTCATTTCTGGATATGAGATAAAAGGGTTTTCTCCACCACATGCTCCTATTATGAAGTTCTGCCTTGCTGAACATGGATTGAAACCTTGCATTATTTAAGTTCTGTACATAAGTCAGTCACTCAATAATTGTTAAATGAATGTGTGGTGGCAAAAATCAGACCTGGTTGTAAAATAAAATTACAAAAATGTTGTGGTAAGAGTTCAATGACTGGGGAAGAGGTCAATTTCCCTCCCCTCTCTTACACTTTCCCCAGGAGGGTCCCTACCTTTTGCATTGTCAATAACTACATTCAGAGTCTAACTACTCCCTCCTGAAATGTAATTGATTTCTGTGAAAAGAGCTGTTTCTTCTTATCTGTTTCTGTGAGCATGTTTTATGTTAGAGATCCTGCACAGACCTTCAGCTGCATAGATTAGGAATTGTTTTAAAGAAAGAGGAAAAAGCCCCAATGATAGGATGGATCTAAGATGATGTCAAATTACCTATAAATATTGTAAGAAACTGTAGATCAAGGCTCAGAATTTTGGAGTGTTAATCTTCTCTGGGCCTGCTGGTGAAAATAAAATTTTGGTTGCTCCTACTTTCCAAGTGCTGTCTTGTCATTTCCACAATGAATAAACAGTTGAAGACCTGAAATTTCTTAGCTAAAATGTAATCCATTTAGAGAATTTTTTTTGTTAAAATGCAAATAGCCTTGTAAACAGTAGACTAATTTAGCTTTTCACAATCAATTCAAGTGGGAATGATACCTATAATTATAGCTTTTCAAATATGGGGGGGTGGTTTGGAAGTAGTAAGACAAAAAAGGGCAGTATTTACAAGAAATAAAATCACAGTGAGAAGACTATGCCAAAACTTTTCATAGTTGCCAAGAACTGTAAGTGGAGAAATAGAAGCTAAAGTAGATGCAGCCTACATATTGATAGTACCTCTCTCTCTATCATCTTGTTCACTGTCCTTTTCAAACCAGATATATAGGCATTCCAATGAAGGTTGGGGGTCTATAAATTTGCCCACTCTTTGGCACAGAAAGATTTTAATTTTATAGAGACTTGTATGAATTTAATGAAAATATATCTGCAATTTAATGAAAGGAAACATTTCTGGGTAATTTTTAAAGGATAAACATACAAATCACCAGATCCAAAATAAACATGAGATTTTCATATTTATGATTTTCATCTTCTCTTTCAAAATAGCCACCTGAAAGTTATTTTGGAGTCTGATTGAATCTTACAGTGTTTTCACCCAAATTAATCCCCAATATTCTGTGACTAAAAAAGGCCCAGGGAGAGATATATTTGAATTCATAGTAACCCTCTATTCTATGTACCCTAGATATATATTCACACACATGCACAAACACAACTTTAAAATTGCTGCAGATTTTTTGCTTTCTTCAATTAGATGTGGTATTTCAGATAATGCTTCCCTATGGTTTCAATATATTTGTAGAACATTTTCCTTAAATACCTGGGCTTTCTATGGTTTCAATATATTTGTAGAACATTTTCCTTAAATACCTGGGCTTTCTATTCCAAGACGGAAAAAACTGATAGTTTTTATAGGAGAAGAAAAAGCAAAGATATCCTTTGTTGCATCATGATAGTTCATGTGGGTGGTGCCATGTTTATCCCAGAGCCTGGGTGTAGCCTGATACTTGGATGCATGAAGACAATTTCTTTGACAAATAAAAATTTGGTTTTTATTGTAATAATTAAGTAGGAAAAGGTAAAAATGAGAATGAGATAAGAAGCACAGAGAACTGGGTTGCATCCAGTAACACATGTACAGAAATATGGTTGGGAACAGCATGTAGGGATGGATTTACTCCATAGGTCAAACATAGATCACTTTGTTATAGGACAAACTAGTGACTTAATATAAACATTTTTATCACTAAAGTGTGACATAAGTGTTAATCAGTATGGGAGGTTTTTTAAAAAGGTCAGAATTTTTTTTTCTAAGATGCCTCAAAAGCTTCTTACACTTATTTGAACAAAATGTCTGAAATTGTTATACATCTGAGTCACCTGAATAGATTCTCAAATTTCCAGATCCTCTCAGTCCTGGTAAATAGTCATTATTGACTAATACAACAAAAGTAATTTTTTCAAAATATTAAACATTTTGAAATCTCAGGGAACAGTTCTGTATCATCTTTCTCAAAATGATGGACCCTGGGATAACAATACTCAAAGAAGTGTAACACTCTTCTGATTTACTGAGTAAACATGTTTCAGTTGGCCATTATTTATATAAGAAATCTCAGTTATATAACTTAACTTAGAATCCTGTTCATCTGCACATTTTCCTCCTTTCTTCTGATCTTGTTCTCTTCATTGATATCAGCAGACTATCATAATAGGAAACTATGTGCACCTTCAGCTGAATCATCTTGTTTGGATCAAACAGCTTTAGAAAATCCCTTCTTAGCTGAAGAAGTTACTGCCATTCATGGACATTATCATTCCTGCTTTGGATTGTGCTCCATTATTCTGAAATTACCAGGTTAACCTTTACATTCAGTCAGAACAAACTATCAGCAACTGTTAATCAGTTAACATCTATTAACTCCACTAATTCTTTGCAGCTTTTGAATGCAAAGCTATTTGCTTCCTAATTTTATTTCCAAGGTGTTCAATGTACCAGTCCATTAGCAAATTATGCCTAACATGTGGCTTTGGTGTCAGTTGAATGTTTTATTGACTTAACTGGTCTTTCCAGATGGCGACACCATTTCTTTCCTTCTGTTGCTTTTTGAGTAATTGTACGAAGATCACTTGCTATGCATCCTGGCTTATCTTCTAATTAAGCTGATTGTAACACCATGTTATGAGACTAATTCTTCTAGCTTTATTTTAAATTGGACACGCTATTCTCTACAGAAGCATTTTCATCAAACTAATGGTTTGCATAGGAAAATGGACACAGGTGGTTCCTATGGAAATTTTGGATCTCAGGACTTATGGCTTTTGCCAAATTAAAGTTCAGTAAATTTGTCTCTTTATTAAGCAGGTTAATAAAAGGTATCATCTGTTATTAGGAGTGACAATTTTAACTAGCAGATGCTCAAACAAGCAATCAGGTGAACTGAGTTCAAATGCAACTCTAACGTTGATTGGCTAATTAACTCAGTGACTTCCTCATTTGAGAGGTAACAAATTTGCCTACATCAATGAGCCTCAAATTCCAAGAGTGTGAGACAGATTAGGAACATGTGTAAAATTATGAAACACTAAAATCCTATTAAAAATATGTAAGTATGAAAAACTAGGTACAAATAAGGCTTAAAATTTTAAAATTTTCTCAAAATAGTATATGTTCAGGACTGAAAGCTACTCACATAAGAAAATATTTATAACCCATAAATTATGGAACCAGTAGACTCAACTGAAGATAGAAAGTATCTGAAGATCTTCCATCATCCAGTTTGTTCAGCTTTATTGAGCATCCCCTGTTAAAACCTGTGAAGTATGACAGAAAATTTAAAGAGATAAGTGCTCAAAAGGAATAGACAGTGGGATCCTTGTACCATGGTGTAAGAAAATTTGACAAAATACACAAAATACTGCTTTCTCTAAAATACATGACTCTTTGAACAATCCCCTTTGATTATCCAATGGTATTGAATCTTCTCTATGTTGAGGGTGCTGGAGATGCCATTTAAGGGTCACGGACTTAGTGAAACAAAATATGTCGGCTACATAGTATCACTATGTTCTAGTGCATGAGATTTTTTTTCCCATGGGTGCAGAAGTGTCAGGGTTTCTAGAGCCCCCAGCCTTAGACATGGTCAAGATGGCGCCTGACGCTGAGCCAAAAGCGGCCAGCTATACAGTAAACAACCAGTGAATTCCAATGATTGGCTAGTTAACGATGTGATTAGAGCATGCCCCCCCTCGTGTACCCATCCTGTGCCTGCAGCTGTCCGCGTTTATCTCGTGTACTCTCCCCTGATTGGTTGAA
This sequence comes from Sciurus carolinensis, assembly GCF_902686445.1. Lineage (NCBI taxonomy): Eukaryota > Metazoa > Chordata > Mammalia > Rodentia > Sciuridae > Sciurus > Sciurus carolinensis. The sequence continues at coordinate 1,988,443 of NW_025920130.1, read as the reverse complement.
GTGTATATAAGCCTGGTGGGTGGGAGAGTAGGGGGCAGAAGCTGAGGAAGGGACGGAAGAAGCTGCGGCGACGGCGGCGGTGACGGCGGCGACGGCGGCCGAGGCAGCAGCGGGAGCGGAACTGGAAGGAGGGAGTGCGCGGGAGAGGAAGGAGCTGGGAAAAGGGAAGCTGAGAGTGCGCAGAAGCTAGGGATAAGAGAAGCGTAGGAAAGAAACTGTGCACAATAAACTTCCAAAGCTTCAGACGTTTGCCGTGTCTCTCTCTGCGGGCAGAGGGGACGCGACAGCTGGTGCCGAAACCCGGGAGGATAAAAGGGACAAGGTAAGATATCTTAAAATCTTTTAACAAGCTAAACCGGTTATAAAGAAGTCAAAAAAGGTAAACAGGTAAAGGAGAGGCGCCTCGACGTTCGCGGTATAGCGACTATCCGGATACGCGGAATGCGGTCCAGTTAAAGGGTATCAGGACACGCTATCAGCGGTCCTGGGGGCACGCGGAATGCGGTCCAATTAAAATAAAAATAAGGACACACGGAAGGTGGTCCAGTATCGGGACACGCCATCAGCGGTCCTGGCGCCTGGAACGCGGTCTAATTAAAGTGAAAGTAGAAACACGCTTGGAGCGGTCCAATTAGGTAGTACGTGAAAAGCCGCTATAAAAATTTAATGCGCACTTGATAGTTTTCCTTTCAGCAATCTCCTTGCTCCTGGCAGCTAGGCCACTGTTATTGTAATTGCCAAAACTAAAGCTATTCAAATTAGTAACAATGGGGTCTGAATGCAGCAACCCCTCAGGGAACCATTAAAGAACAATGGGATGCCATTGAGAGAGAAAAAAAAAAAAAAAAAAAAAACAGCTAAAGTAAAGAAAAGCTGCTCAGTGTGCCACAAGGGGGATCTTCATGAACAGGGCTAATAGTAACAGAAAAGAACGCTTAAAGAGAATAAAGTGAGGAAAAATTGAGTGGTGGTGACCTAGAAAATAATTGCTCAAAAAAATCTAAGAACAAGGGAAAAAAGGGAACTAAGTCTAACATAAAGAACCCCCCAAAAAATAAATAACCAAGTGGTAGTGAAAACTTAAGAACAAGGGAAAAAGGTAGGAGAAACCTAAGCCTAATAGAAAGAGCTTCAAAATTTGTAGAACCTGCCCGTATTTGAGGAACAAACGGAGATACCATCAACCATTAGAAAAACTTTAAAGAGGCAGTTAAGTCTATTTGGAAACAGGTATGCAGAGCAGTGTTATCTGGAGAACAATGGCTAATTGGGGAAGCTCAGTGGCAAAAAACAGCTGTTGAAACTGCTTGCAGAAACATAGTGGCAAGGTTTCCCGATAGAAATGTTAATAGGAGAAGGCCAATATGTTTCAATAGATGCACAAAATCAGTAGCAAAGAGATAATGCCCTAACAAAATATAAGAGATAACTATAGTAAAATCTGTTACACCTTATGCCCCAGGGCTATGTCCAAGATGCAGAAGAGGAAGTCATCGGAATAGTGCCTGTCAGCCTATTAGAGATAGGGAGGATAATTTCCTAGGGTCGAATCCTGAACTTCAAAAAAACGGGAGACAGGGCCCTCCCCGGGGCCCGCAACAAATATACGGGGTAATTCAACAAGTTCCCCAACGGTGGTATCCTCCCACAGAGAAGGGGAGCGCAGAGCCACCTCAGGAAGTGCCGGATTGGACATCTGTGCCACCTCCAGACTCATACTAACCCCAGATATGGGGGTGCAGATGATTGATACTGATTGGCATGAAAAAATCCCACAAAATAGTGTAGGACTATTACTAGGTAGAGGTTCCTCAACACTAAAAGGACTTATAGTACACCCAGGGGTTATTGATCCTGATTTCACTGGACAAATAAAAGCCTTGGTCTCTTCACCAAAAGGAATTACGGTCATCTCTCCAGGGGATCGCATTGCACAAATGCTTATATTGCCCAGTCGACATTCCTTGTGGCCCAGTGAAAATACAAATAAAAGACAAGGAGGTTTTGGATCAACAGGAACCACTTTAATAAACCTTACTATGGATATGGAACAGAGGCCCCTCCTAAAATTAAAAGTGGGAAATATGGAATTTACAGGTTTATTAGATACGGGAGCAGACAAAAGTATTATCAGTGCAATGGTCTGGCCAAAGCACTGGCCATTGATCACAGCAGCTCAGAGCTTGAGAGGCTTAGGGGTAGCAGAGAGCCCCAATCAAAGTGCTTCCTCATTATCATGGAAAGATACAGAGGGACACACAGGAATATTTCAACCATATGTCTGTAATGTTCCTATTAGCCTATGGGGACGAGACATCCTGCAGCAAATGGATATGAAACTCACCACTGACCAGATTTACCAAGGGACTCCTGTAAGAAATATGTTACAAAATATGAATTATGATGATAAAAAAGGATTAGGAAGACATAGCCAAGGATCTACCCAACCACTGCCTTTACTTCCACCAAAAAATGATTCTCATGGATTGGGTTTTTCCTAGGGGCCACTGATAAACCATCAATCCCTATAATATGGAAAGATGATAAGCCTCGCTGGATTCCACAGTGGCCCCTAACAAAAGAAAAGCTAGAGGCAGCTCATAAGTTAGTACAAGAGCAGGTGCAAGCAGGTCATTTACAACATTCTACCTCTCCTTGGAATACTCCAATATTCTTAACAAAGAAAAAATCAGGAAAATGGAGGTTATTACATGATTTAAGAGCCATAAACGAACAAATGTACCCTATGGGACCCGTCCAATGTGGACTCCCTCTTGTCACTGCACTACCAAAAAATTGGCCTACTATTATTCTGGATTTAAAAGATTGCTTTTTCTCTATACCCTTACACAAAAATGATTGCTGGAGATTTGCCTTTACTTTGCCCTCTCTTGATCACACTCAGCCTGACCAGAGATTCGAATGAACTGTGTTGCCTCAAGGTATGGCTAACAGTCCTACTATATGTCAAATATACGTAGATAAAGCGTTAACAACTACTAGACAAAAGTTTAAGAGATTGTTGATTTATCACTATATGGACGACATACTTATTTGCCATCCAGAAAAAGAAGTCTTGTTAGAAGCATTACAATTTATAACTCAAGCATTAGAAAAGAGAGGACTAACGATAGCCCCTGAAAAATTACAATTAGAGGAGATCCAAGAATATCTGGGTACAAGGCTCACTGCTACTACAGTCAGACCAACAAGGTTGACCATCAGGACAGATCAATTGAATACCTTGAACGATTTTCAGAAACTCTTAGGTGACATTAACTGGATCAGATCCTATTTAAAATTATCCACAGGGGAATTAAAACCTTTATTCAATATATTAAAAGGTAATCCTGACTTGAATTCCCCTAGGAAACTTACTCCTGAAGCACGGATATCCTTACAGCTAGTAGAGAATAGACTTCAGCAGTGTTACGTTGATCGTTGTGATCCTACTCAACCATTAAGTTTAATCATAATCTCAGAGAAGCATACCCCTTTTGGCATAGTTTGGCAAGGAGGACCTCTGCAAAGTATAAATCTCCCTAGCTCTCCAGCTAAAACATTGCAATCATATCCCCAAGCTATTGCTCAGGTAATATTCAAGGGAATAGAATCTTGCATTACTGTTTTTGGAATCCATCCGTCTATTATTATAACTCCTTATTCCACTCAGCAAATTAAATGGCTAATAAATAATGATGATGATTGGTCAGTATTATATTGTACCACTTCAGCTCAGTTCGATAACCATTATCCCCAACATCCCTGGATTCAATTCTGTAAAAATACTCCCATAGTTTTTCCAAAAGTGACTAGTGTCCAGCCTCTTAAAGACTGTGTAACCATTTTTACTGATGGCTCCAAAAATGGAGTAGGTGCAGTACTTATCGGTAAACAACTTCACACCATAATAGTTCCACCCAACTCCGCACAGGTTACTGAACTTGCAGCTGTAATATTAGCTTTTAAATTAGCAGATAATCAGCCATTCAATCTTCTATCTGATAGCTTATATATCGTTAACGCTTTACAGGTTCTTGAAACGGTACCCCATATTTCTTCCATGTCCACGGTAGCTTCTTACTTTACTACGCTACAAAACCTTATCCTACAGCGTAAACATCTATTCTATGTAGGACATATTAGAGCTCATTCTAATTTACCAGGACCTTTGGCCAATGCTAATGACTTGGTAGATATGGCCACCAAATCAATTTTTGTTTTTTCCATAGAGGAACAGGCAAAACTCTTTCATGAAAAATTTCATGTAAATTCCACTACTTTGAGCAGAAAATTTCCTATATCTAAATGTATGGCTCGACAAATAGTAAAAAATTGTCAACATTGTGCTCCTTTAATCCCAGTACAATCCTTTGGAGTTAACCCTAGGGGACTGCTGCCTGGTCATATTTGGCAGATGGATGTAACCCATATTTCTGAATTTGGTACTGTTAAGTATGTACATGTGTCAGTAGACACTGCTTCAGGGGTCATTATGGCTTCCGCTCATTCTGGAGAAAAGGTAAAAGATGTCATTCAACACTGCCTACAAGCATTTGCTGGCTGGGGCATACCTAAAGTTATTAAAACAGATAATGGTCCTGCTTATACTTCCAAAAGCTTCCGGTTGTTTTTACAAACATGTAACATCCAATCAGTCACTGGCATCCCCTATAATCCTCAGGGACAGGGCATTGTGGAAAGAGCACATCTTACTTTAAAAAATTGTTTAAATAAACAAAAAGGGGGAATAGGAGCCTCCTACAAGTCTCCTAAAGATAAACTTAATTTAGTTCTTTTCATTCTAAATTTCTTAACTCTGGATAGGGACGGCCATTCTGCAGCTGATCGACATTATAATCCCCATAATACTCCTCAAGTATGGGCAAAATGGAAAGATATCCTGACAGGTTGTTGGAAAGGACCGGATCCAGTCCATCGTTGGGTCCGAGGGTCTGTTTGTATTTTCCCACAGGATCAACAGACTCCAGTCTGGATTCCAGAAAGGCTAATCAGAGTTTTACAGCATGCAAATGATGCTGCTCCTCCTCGCAATGACGAGTCTGAGCCTTCCTCCAATAACAAAAACTCAGACGGAAAGGCAAACCCGGAACCTATGGGCCATTGTTAGCCTGGCCATATTTTTCATTTCTGACTAACATATTTTTTATCCTTCCTTTTCTTGTTTTTCACCAATTTCTCTACAAGTCTGTCAATTCTACTGATGATTTTTCAGGTCGTGCTGTTTTTGGTGACAAGGATATTTCTAGCCTTTCTTTGCTTTAACAGGAGGAATTTCTGCACTTTGCCGTTGGAATCATACTACAAATCAGACCCAGAGTAGAGCAACTCGTTCTGCTGACCCTAGCTGTGATATTGCTTTTCCTCCTACGTCAGCTTGTGTATTTTCTCTTTTTTATGTTTCTACCAACTAACATTTCTAATAGTACCTCCTAACTGTTCACTAACTGTGTCCTATCTCTCACAATACTGGAATGGTTCTTTTGCCACCTGTGCAATTTGCACATTTCTATCTTCCTACCAGTCCTAGTTTCTGTTGCAGATATAGAATTGTCAGTGCTATTATCAAGAAACAGAAGAGGCTTTGACATTGCAACAGCCGTGATCACTGCCACCACAGTCCTTGCAGTAGCAGCATTGACACAACCACAACAACGATCATTCGGCCGAGAATGCAGCTGCAGCCTTACAGACCATGGAGACTCTATCAGAGAGTGGACTCATTGTGGGAACAAGTGGATACCTTGCAAGAACTTTTGGGACTCACTATAAGAACAAGTGGATACCTTGCAAGAACTTTTGGGACTGGGATGCGTTTATTCCCTGAGAGCTGCTTTGTGTTGCCCATATCGTAACTCCATTGGGATGTATATTGTTTCTGTATTTAATATGGCTATATGGTTCTTCTTCTGTTTATAGATTTGTCAAACAGCGGGTAGGCTTAGGAGCTATAGTGGTACTCCTCTGCCTTGGCCTTCTTCTCTTCATTCGTTTTGGCATGCATCTACAAGCTAGCCAATAGAGAGATCAAATTATTTTTCATCAGGCCATGACCGCCCTAAAGGCCGACAGCCCCCCATTAGTATGGCTCTTGATGCTGGATCGGTAGTCAAGGACGGGTAATGAAGGAGGTGGCTGTGTACCAACCTAAGACAGGAGCTGCAGCATGCTCTGCAGGCTCTGATGACGGGTAAGGACATATGCTGACCACTCAGCCTAAGACAGACACGGTCCCGAGCCTTAGTTTAATATTAAAGAAGGGGGATCTGTCAGGGTTACTAGAGCCCCCAGCCTAAGACATGGTCAAGATGGCGCCTGACGCTGAGCCAAAAGCGGCCAGCTATACAGTAAACAACCAGTGAATTCCAATGATTGGCTAGTTAACGATGTGATTAGAGCATGCCCCCCCTCGTGTACCCATCCTGTGCCTGCAGCTGTCCGCGTTTATCTCGTGTACTCTCCCCTGATTGGTTGAAGTGTATATAAGCCTGGTGGGTGGGAGAGTAGGGGGCAGAAGCTGAGGAAGGGACGGAAGAAGCTGCGGCGACGGCGGCGGTGACGGCGGCGACGGCGGCCGAGGCAGCAGCGGGAGCGGAACTGGAAGGAGGGAGTGCGCGGGAGTGGAAGGAGCTGGGAAAAGGGAAGCTGAGAGTGCGCAGAAGCTAGGGGTAAGAGAAGCGTAGGAAAGAAACTGTGCACAATAAACTTCCAAAGCTTCAGACGTTTGCCGTGTCTCTCTCTGCGGGCAGAGGGGACGCGACACAGAAGTACTGAATTTATAGATTATACTTATTAAGTATATGTTGAAATTAATAGAGAAAAAGAAAATATTCCATGTAGCTAGAGCACCAGGTGTCAAGCAGGCAATATAGAAAATATAGGCAGTTTGGCTGGTTTTAAATTTCTGAAAGGCTGATGGTTAATGTTTCATGTCAGCTTGTAAAGTGTTCATGAATAAGGTTGGTATTTAAATCTATAAACTTTTGGTGAAGAAGATTGCCCTTCATAATGTGTGTGGGTTTTATCCCATCAGTCAGAGGTATGAACAGAACAAATACTGACTTCCCATTCAAGACTGCAGAAGGCAACTGTACGATTAGATTTCTTATGTTTCAAGACTGCTGACTTACACTGAGAGATTTATTCAGCCTCTGCAATCACTTGAGCCAATTTCTTTAATAATAAATCTTTGCTATATGTGTAGTCCACTGGTTCTGTTTCATTTGTGAATCTTACAGACTAGAAATCCACTCTGTTTTAGGGTTTTTTTGTTTGTTTGTTTGTTTGTTTTGTTTGTCTGTTGTTTAATCCAGTGTTAGAAAGTCATTTTAATAAAGAGAATAATGGGAATGGTATAAATGCTTTTAAGTGTATGACCTTAATAGTCATTTGGATACCAGGGAGAGTGTTATGTTTAAGACATGAGGTGTCCTCCAAAACCTCATGTGTGAGACAATGCAAAAAATTTCAAAACTGAACTGTTTGGCTTATGACAGTCTTAAATTGATTAGTTTCAAAATCCACTTGAATGGATTATCTGGGTGGTAACTGTAGGCAGGCAGGGTTTGGCTGGAGGAGGTGGGTCTCTGTGATGTGCTTTTGGGGTTTATATTTTGTCTCTCCTGAGAAGAGCTCCCCTGCTTCCTGGTGGCCAAATTCCAAACTGCATTCTTCCACCACCTTTCAGTCTTCATATTCTGTCTCATTCTGGGCCCAAATCAATGGAGGCCACCCTTTATGGATTGAGATGTCTGAAACCATGAGGCCCAAATAAACCTTTTTCCTCTAAAATTGTTCTTGTACGGTATTTTGGTCACAGTTGGGGGGGTGTTGGAGGATGACTAACAGAGAAGAAAGGATGTTTTAAACCAAAAAGTTTCTTTTAGATGAAAGGTGATTGAAATTGGATGCAGACAGTGCAGAATGACGAGGGAGAATGACACTATTTTACCAATATTTTTTATTGGTGCATTGTAGTTAGGCACAATGGTAGGATTTGTTGTTAAGTATTTCTACATGCACACAATATAATAATACAATTTGGCCAATATCATTCCCTAGTATTTCCCTTTTCTTCCCCTCCTCCCACTCCCTGGTCCCTTTCCTTCACTCCAATGATGCTCCTTCAATTTTCATAAGTTCCCCCCAAACCACAGCACTAAATTTTTTCCTCTCTAGATTCCACATATGAGAGAAAACATTTTACACTTGACTTTCCGTGTTTGGTTTATTTCACTGGACATAATATTCTCAGGTTCCAACTGTTTTCCTGCAGATTTCATGTCTTTTTGAGAACTGGATTTGCCAATTGGCTGGAAATGAGAATTTCAAGAAGGGTGAGAACAGAAGAAAAGATTTTTAGATTGAGCTTCTACAATTATGATGTCATTTCTTTAAATAGAAAATGTAGGAGAGAGGGGTTTGCAACAAGTGTTGACTAGAGATGCTCAGCCAATAGCCTCTCAACCAAGAGTCCAGTAGGTTCAGGGAGAAATCTTGCTTCAGATAAATGTAATTTGCAGTGCAAATACTACACATGGGTCAAAAAGTGAATGAGTGGAGTCCTTGACTTTGTAATGAAACAAATAGTATTTTCTACTTCTCATTAGAATCACATTTTTGGAGTTGGGAGGGGTGAACTGGTGTTATTAGTGTAATACAAAGCTGCTCTCCCCGCCCTTTCTGGTGCAGCCATTTTCCCTGGACACAGCCCCACCTTCCATTCACCCAGAAGCTCAGCTTTTTGCATGCAACACCAGATTTCAGATTGGTAAGTTCCCTTGGACAGGACCCCACTCTAGACCACTTAAACACACCTCTGCTGACCTGAGAAGTGACCGTTGAGTGTCCGGGGCTCTCGAGATGGGTGAAGTGTGGGGGTACCCCCAGTCACAACTTTTATAGTTACAGCTGGCCCCTATAGTCGGTCTTATTCTGCCAGGTGGATTCCTGATTTTATGGTGGAGTTTCTCTCTCAGGGTTGAGGCTCATCTTAACGCTCCCGCTCACACTCGTATTTGAAAACCCTGATATCAGGTTCTCAAACTCTTCTTGGCTTTTGCCCAGCACACACATTGGTGCTTCTGTGATGACACAATCAATGTGCTGCCCCTCATCTCCAGCCCAGTACTCTGGCCTCGGGATGCCCTGGCCACAGACTCAGCTGTATCAGTCCCCACCATGGGATCTGGGTCCTCCAATCTGGCAGATTCAACCCTGGGAACCCTTCACCAGACCTGCGGCTTAAAGCCATCAAAATTCATTTGTGTAATGGCACACCACTTCCATGAGCGAGTGGGCAGATGGAAAGGGATTCCTTATCTTCAAGTCTCTTCTTTCTTGCTTCTTGGCTCTTCCTGCAGGCTCAGGTACCTTTGGCCCCTGTTTCTCTATCTTCCCATGCTTCTCCATCTCCTTTACTCTGTTCTGTTTCTGCTTCCATTCCCTGTCCCAGCCCACCTAGTCCTCCTGCCAGAAGGTCCTGCATACACCGGTGTGGAGGGAGTAACCAGCCCAACCATCAGTGGCATATCCCACTAAGCAGTATAATATAGCAGCCCCATTCCCCACAAGTAGTGGGAGAAAATTGTCCTCCAAACCTGAATTGATTACTAACCAGGAAAAAGGGTTAAAATACCCTAGGCATCAAGTTTCTGCTAGAACATTTTAGCTCCTTTCAGATCCAGATCTCAGTCAAGGCTTACATTGAAATGTAAATGGAGGAAACCAGAATGCTCAGTGGGAAACCAGTCTCAAACCCAAGGAAAAAAGTGTCCATTTTAAATTTCTCCTGGGCTGCAACTCAATATACTTTTTCTCTCCCTTTCACCTCTTCTCTCTTTCTCATTTTCTCATGCTATAATTAATGACCATTATCATTTTTCTTCTAGGACTTTTGTTTTTCTTAAATGCTATATTTTTGAGCTTGCAATTTTGATCCTACATACCTAGTTAATGATTTTTGATCAGTTCTTTTTATCCAACTCTAGAGTTATTTTTGAACATCTGTTATATTGCAATGGAGATAAGCATTACAAGGCCTTTGTTTTTGTGTTAAATATAAGTGCACATAAAAATTAAAATTTTAAAAATGGATCCAAATATTTTTAATGCACATGATTTAAAAAGGTTCAATTTAAATTGGGTAAATTAATAGAAGTAAAATGTCTAAAATTAATTCCCAAGTCTCTATGTGGTAAACTAATAAAAAGTTGATGTTTATAAAATGTCTAACATCAATTTTTCTAGGACTTTTCTTCCACAGGAAAGAGACAGCAAATACTGTTTACACTTGTCTGACATCTTGTTTTTTTTTACACTTGTCTGATATCTTGTTTTTTTACAATAAGATGAGTGAATTAGAGTTGACACGTATGGGATTACTCAAACGTGTTTGCTAGAGACATCTGATTAATTTACAAAGTTATTCCATGGGGTAACATACTTAAACATTATTCTTTGTATATTAAATGTGTTCATATTTTCCAGGTATGCAAGCCTTTAAAGCAGAAAATTTATCAAGCTGCTATTCTTCAAATTAAACTTGTCTGTAATGGTAAACCTATCATTTAATGTTCTATATAGGACCTGTCATCCATAGGATAAATGTAAAATTTGTTAAATGTATTTCTAACAGTTATTGAGAGCCTGATTTGTTTAAAGGTTAAGCATGAAAGCATTTTACCACTTTCCCACACAAAAGGAAACTTAAAAGCTCTCACAGACTTTCTTTAATTCATATTTTAGATATCATGTTAAATTGTGTTAACTAATGTTCATATAGACTCAGGAGTCAATATATGTAAACTTCTTAAAATGACATTTAAGAAAGAGTGTAATGCGCAGTAGCAAAAATGGGACAACAGTGACTGAGATTGGGATCTCTGACCTCATGACTGTGGCATGCAAGGTGCCTGGGAGTGCTCCTGTGCAGGGGCACAAGATGCCTAACTGCTGTGGCAGTACATTGATCTCAGGCACACAGCTCTTGGGCAGGAAGGAATTCTTTTGCTAGATAACCAGTGTTTCATCAGCTCCCTTCTCTGGTTCCTGCCCGCCTTACAGTAACTTTGGAACCTAACATTGCACATATATAAAGAATGCTGACATAACTCTTTAGATCTGCATTTTCATCAGAGAACAGAGCTAAAAGCCCCACCTTACCTGAGATAAGGCTCTGCCTCACAACTCTGCTGCACATTAGAATGTCTCCAAAGGAAGTCCGACTTTAACTCCTTTAAAGTTGTGTTCAAAAATTTGATGTTTGTTGTAAAGATTACTGTGAACTCAAACAGGGGATATAATGAATAACTCAGCCAAAATTCAAGATAGCTATTGCACAAACTGAATGTTTTACTGTTGGCGATTTCATTTTGTATTTTCTTTGTAAACTGTAATTGTTGCCTGATCAATATTTTGCAGAAGTACTGCTTCAAAAGCGAACATTGTAAATTAACTTGGAATAGTAAGCCATCACCTATAGGACAGATAATGTAAACCCCAATTAGATAAAAGGGGTAAATAACTGGAAAGTCATAGACATTGAAGTTAAAGCCCAGTACTCTTGCTTTATGACTGGTGAGACTGACTCACTTGATGGTTAAGATCAAATTTAGAGATTGAGATTAAATACAGAGGTCAAGAAAAGTCCATATTTGGGTCTTACCCTCAAAGTCAGCCTGAACCCAGGGAACAAGAGAAGTTCTCTAAGAAGGTTTGCAACTCTGGGTCACACAACCTCCTGATCAAGGAGATTGATGAGGGCACTAGAAGAAAAGCCACTCAGTGCACCTGCTGCAGAGGAGGGTCAAGGAAAAACAGAGACATCCCTGGTGCTTTCAAGGGAAGCCACCTCATCGAGGAGACCCTGCCTAACCAATGGCACTAATGGAGCTAAGAAGCTGCTCTTAAGTTCTCTAGGAGTGACCCCTGTGGGAACTCAGCTGACCCTTTGACAGGAACAAGTCACTTTGACCAGCTTGAACTTAAACACCTAGCAAAACAGTTAAAACCAAAATATAGCCATTCTTGGGCATTTAAAAGAAATCATACTTAAATGTAACTTAAGATGTACACTTGTGTTAGTCCACTATAATAAAGACTAAAAGCTACAAAAGAGAGATTCTTAGGCAAATGTGCCTGATAACTATCAAGAGAGACTGCCAGAGTCAGAAGTTTTAGTCAGTTTAAGGCCTACAGACACAAATAGGCTTAATCTATGTTTGCTAGTAACAGAAGTATAGAGATCTCTACTAAATGTGTCTGATAACCTGGACAATATTAAAGTTCCCAAATAAAGGTCTTGTCCTCTACAGCCTTTGCTAGGCCTTGTTATGGGAACAACTTCTGAGTTCTTCCACCCCCTGGTGAGGAATTATTGACTTCTGTCATCTTTATGATATTCATTGGCATGATCCAGATTCTGCAACATTTATATTGTATCAATCTCATTTCAGTACTTATGTCTTTTGTTCTTCTCTCATAGAAACACCCATCCCCAGATGCCTTTACAACCTGCTCTTCCCCAATTGGACTTCTACCATGTACCCCTCAATTGACCCAATTTCTAAAAAGAGAACTCCAAACTGCTTGCCCCACACTGCCCCCTTCCAGCTCGAAGAAGCCAGATCAGTCATCAGCCCCTTTCCCTACAGCAGTGAAGGAGTTCCCAAAATTAGAGGGGTGAATGAAGCCAGAATTGGGGACAGGCAGTTAATGTAGAAATAGGGGATCAGTCAAATTGAGGAAATGAAATTCATTAAAACCATCTTCCTTTGGAAGTCTGGAAAAAGAATAGACTTTTTACATCTCACCTGCAAAACCAGCCCCAGTCATTTAGGCAGGAAGGGGAGAGAAGGCTTCAGAAAGAACTGAAGAACAAAGGATTTTCTTATAAAACATAAATGGGGGAATGTAATACAAAGCTGCTCTCCCCGCCCTTGCTGGTGCAGCCATTTTCCCCGCCTCCCAACCACTTGTCAATCTGTGAACATTCTAGTTAGCTATTGGTTCATCAGTCAGCTTGCAAGTATCCTTCTCCATTATTGGTCCCCTGTTAGCCTGGCAGAATTCTATTGCTTCACGGTAGGTACCCCAGCATCTTTTCTCATGCTTCTCTCTCTCCTACTCATTTTCTCTATCCTCCTCGCTTTTCCACTCTCTCTAGTGCACGCCCTTTCTCTTTCCTTTTCTTTTCCTTTCATTTTCTCTCTTACCCTGCAGGGAGACACTCTGTTTGCCTAATAAACTCCCTTATGTGATTTCCTGTATCCTGCGTGGTTTTCGTGGGATTCCTTACAATTAGGTTTAAAAAAAGAAGAATCATGGAATGGGTGGTTCAGATATGCTCTGTTCTAAACAATAGGGAGAGAATTTTCTGTATCTCTGAGTTTATTTTATCCAACACTGTTTCATTTTACCATTTGTTTATTAGTGCTTGCAAAGGTAACATGAAAGAGAACAAGAAAGATATTGTCTTACTCACAGATGTGACTCAAGAATTTTCCATGTCTTCCTTTCCAGCCTTACTTCCTATTAATAGTTTGTTTTCCCTTACTTTATTCCTTGAGTAGGGTGGTCCTCTCCTTTTCATGAAGTTCCTCTGTACTGATGTTTATCTTTACTCCTCTTAGCCATTGGAGTTTCAATTCGATATTCATTTCCATAAGAAAGGCTTTTGTTAGCCATTTGTGTTGTGGTTACAGACCTGCTCAATATTGCATTTTCTTAATTGTAGTTTTAAATGGCTCATTAAACAAAGAAGATCTGATATTCTTTACCTTGACCTTTCTTCTCTGTACATGTCAACAGAATTAATTTACATAAATTATAAAGTACACCCTATTTATGATTTTTTATATGTCTATATGCCCACAAAAGAGTGACAAGGAACAAATAAAGATGAAAGAACTAGTAAGTTGGTTCTTCAATTTTGTTTAAGGTGTATATGTTAACGAATGGCCATTCCAGTGGCCTCCTTAGTACAGGGCAACAACAGTTCACTAAATCAGAGTGCTCATTCTAAAAGACTATTTCTTTATCCCTATGTGTTCAGTTATGGGTGGGCTCTCCTAAAATCTGCAAATGAACCAAACCTGATTAAACTCAGTGGTATGAAACTGTTAAAATTTCACAGTTTTGTCTCAGGGATTCTCCTGAAGTTGGCTTTTGATTCTCCCTTCAGATATCTACTCTAGAGTTGTGTCTTAGAGCTTTCAAACCCTTCTTGTTGCTCTCACCTCAAATCCCCACATTCTCCTCGAGGCCAGGGTTGGGGCAGAAGGACAGCCAGTGCAGGTAATAAATAATTGGATCCAATCCAAAAGATGGGGACTAATTCAAGAGGAAAGAAAATAAAATGCTAATATCTCCAAAGCCCTCACCCATCCTCCTGTAACCTGATGCTAAGGATACCTGCCTCCAGGGAATTGCTCCTCTCTGCAGGGAGTTGTAGGACTTCTTAATGAAGCACCTCTTGGGTGCTTTTGGGATGACACAGAGAGGAACCCCTGGAAGACTTCTTTCCTGCCATGTAGGCAAAATAAGGGGAGAAGGAGAGCAAAAGAACAAATGAAATCTAAAACCTATGAAAGGGGCAGGACACTCCCACTTCTTAGGACACTCAGCTCTGGGGCCCCTTCTCTGCAGAGAAGTCTATCTCTGTTCTATCCTTAAATAAAACTTGCTTTCTATGCTTGCCTCAGTGCTCTTGGGTATTCGATCTTCTTTGTCAGGGGAAACAGAACTCCGCCCTGACTGATTCTCATCACCAGCATCTTCATGACTTTGGTATATATTGGTTTTGGATAATTAAAAAAAAATTCTCTCTATCTGTTTTAAATTCCACACTTAGGAAAGCCTGCTCATTCTTTCTCATTCTGAAACAGGAACCACCATAGGTACAAAGGGAGAATTCATATAACAGTGGTTCATTTTACCTTTTGAATACAGCCCTTGCTGTTTATTTTAAAAGGGACACATTTTTCTTTTCCACTTCTCCCTCTCCCCCTCCATAATCTGGGAGCGGGGGAACAAGATCACCTTGAGTTATCTGTTCTCCACAGGAAGGAGATGTGACCAGAAGAACTAGTAAGTGACTATCTCCCAATTAACAAGTGATTTCAACACACAATCAGGACATAACTGGGACCACCTGTCAGGGCACACCTGGTATGTAGCCTTTGAATAGCTTTTTTGAAAACCCTCCATTTCCCCTGATGGCAGAATCACAGTCTCTGGGACAGAAGACCCCACTGTTTCTCCCTTGCTAGCAAAGTAATACAACTTCTTTTTCCTTTTTCTCAAAACTCCCTGTTATTGGATTGGCATCAGGGACAGGGACTCATCTTTCAGTAACAGCCATTAAAAGATAGCATGTTTCTATTCCTCTGTTCTTCCAATTTAACTCATAGCTTGTGAGGTATTAAAAGCTTGACATATTACTTTCCCATTCTTCTCAACCTTACAAGATTCAGAGAACTGGTGCATCATTACGGCCAGGATACCTTTGCCATGACTCTATGAGAACAAACAATATATAGGATAAAAACTTTTGAGGCCACCAAAATGGCAAATTCTGAGGATCCTCTCTTAACTTGTTATTTGCCATGATTTGCATTTACTTCCATTTCCCACCTATATTTTGCCAAAACAGCTAGAGCAAGTAATCCCTATCACAAGACATATTTATTTAGGGAACTCAGCATTTATATAAGAAACTGACATTTGGCTCCAGGATGGTTGACTGACCAAGCCTTCCTCACAGTTAAAATGCCCCCATAGAAAAAGAAAACAGGACTTTGATTTATACCTCAAGACAATTAGCATTCCTAAACCTCAGCACTCCTTTGGAGCAGGTCTTTCTTATGAATAAAATTAACCTTTGTCCCAGAAGCCACTCTGACACTGGTCAGAGTTGTGTCTCCCTTCTCCTAAGAAGAAGCCCTAATAAAAAGCCTTGCCTGTATGTTCCTTCTCCTGGCTTGTTTTCCTTTCTACCATCACCAAGTCAAAGTTCCTGTCTGGCATCAGATTTTAAAGTAAAAGAGGGTCATTCATAGTGGCTCGCTCTCCTGCAATATACTAAGCTGTCTCCCTTCTGATCCCTTTTTCTTCCATTGTTTCTCTACAGGCAGGAAAAGCATGTGTCTACTAAAACAGAACAATGATTTCAAGTAGTAGAGCTTATGCTGCATTAACCTTGGTCATGCATTAAACTTCACCTGACAACAAACATACCATTTGGTCACTATTCATAGAATGAAAGCTACTTCCAACTACACGGATTCTTCTAGACCAAAATACTCATACTAATTGGTAGCATGCACTCTGAGCATGTTGAAATACTTTCAATTCTCAAAATAATCTTATAACTTAGACTATTATAATAGTGTTTATTATCCAGATTAGGAAACTGAGGCACAGTGAGATTTAGTAATGTATTAAATGTATTGAAGATTAGATAGTTAATAGTGGAGACACCCTTTGGGCTCAAATAATGAAAGTTGTGATACAACACTTTTATTTACTATGCTGGTTTGAAGTTCTTCTCAAAATTGATCAGGAAGGCACCCTTCAAATCCTATGAAAGATGGTGGAAACGTAAAATGTATGTAGTGATGAGGTCACAAATCGGGAGAGAAGTTTGGTTCGTTATTAATTATATCCTTTCCTAGTTGCCAAGTAGAAAACTGGAGTTTAACTGGAAAGCTCTGACAGCTACTAAAACACAAATGTTTGGGTTTGCAAACCCCTTAGCTGCTGCAGATTGGAATGATCTAACACAGAATAGACCATCATTCTCACCAAGCTGAATCACAAAGATTCAGAATTTAGGCCATCCCAATGGAAAGTAGTAAAGCTTGCTAGAGGATTTAGATATTTTTCTAACAGTTATAGAAGGGCCAGGGACATAGAATAGGATACTAACTCACAGCACAATAGGGAAAAGATGCTTCCAACTCTCTGCTGAGCTATGAGAAGAAAAAATGAACCCTGGGATGGACAAGAGTTTTAAAACCAGGAAGTGCAGGCAGAAGATGCCAAAACATAACATAAAATAAAAGCAAGCCCTTATCTAGGCATGAATGTCAGTTATCACAGCTGTATACTCCAAGTCCAAAATGGGAAATGTAATATTCAGAATTTGTGAGGAAATCTGAGTCCAATGACTACAGGAATAAATATAACAAAGCTAGGTTTTGTGGTGGGTAAAAGTTTGCTGAAAATATTATGGTCAGAATTATTTTAAAGAAATAAGGCCTCATTCCCAAAGGAAGAGCAACTAAAATTTTGAAATTATGGCAATTGTATACTTTAACAACCAAAGGCTGACACTTTTGAGAATGAAAAGTAGAGATATTAACTACACTAGACAACGACATATATTGGACTGTTCCCAGCAAACTGAGATGTATGAGCACCATAATAAAAGATATAGTTATATAAGCAATTTTATGTTCCAATTCATCCCCAAAGTGATGTAGAAAGTTTGAAATAATTTAAATAAATCTGGAATAGAGAACACAATGTCTGAATTCTAGACCCAGTCACTACCTAGATATGTAGACACTGACAATCGCATAATTTTTCCAAACCTTTCTTTGTTTTCTTTCTCTACAAATCTACTTACACTCCTAAGTTTAAGGCTCTGCAGAGGCAATGCTCAAAAATAAAAATAAGATCACATAAATCTACTAGAATGGGAGGTTTTAAAGGTGCATGAAATCTGTTGCTGTATGCATGGAGTGATTTCAGGGCCACCAGAGAGGCTCCTCAGTCCTGTAAAATATCTGTCTTCTGGTATCACAAACAAAAAGTTTTAAATTAAGGTATTCATAATGGAAGATATCATCTAGAAGCCATACAAGGACTTTCAGTTGTGGGTAAACTAGCATAAATGTTGTTCAATACAATTTAACATTTTTAACATGAATTCTGAAAGCAGATTTTAAAGAAAAAAGAAAAACAAAGAAAAAGCAAAAAAAAAAAAAAAACAGAAGCCCCAGAAGTCCCTATAGAAGGACAATTGGGCCCAAACTATAAAGTGATAAAAACTGAAGACAAATTGTCCATATAGCAATGTGGCTGTAAATAGCCTTGCATTCAGGTGTTAAAATTAAGACACAAAGCCTGTGTCTTCATGACACTAGTGCACTGATTTGAAGAGTAAAATTTTAATTTAATGGGTAAGGTGTCTTTCATAGATGACTTGAAATGATTGATTTGACACATATTTTCACCAGCTTGATGAAGCTGATGGGTTGATCTGGCATCCTATAGAAGCGGCCTAACATGAGTGATATAGATGGGGGAGAAGTTGTGATTGATTGATAGCATTCACACAGTGAAAGGCTTAGATGATGGACACCTGAAAAAATAAATCTTTGACACCTCACTCAAGATCCCAGTCTTTAAGATGCTGGTGTTTGTTCGATCTTGGAGCAGAGATTCTTGTGAGGTATTAGACATATTGAGTGTTTGGAGGCATAAATTGATTTTTTTTTGTACTAATAATAATTAAAAAACACAATTGTAAAAATTACTATCATATAGTTAAATCTGACTCAAATTGTCACTCATTAAAAAAAAAATTCTGTTCTTTTGTTCTATTTCTTTCTTGGAAGAGGAAAGCCCATGGGAATACATATCTTGTTACACTTATTTGGAGTTTCCCATATGGAGACTTGCAAGCACTACTCTAGAGGACTGACAACCTACACTGCCTTGGAATATCTTATCCTAATGACATCAAGTTCATTATCAAGCTGCCTCCTGTGAATGTGGCTGGTTTTTCCAATGTAAAGTATGTTTCTCCATGTTCAAAGCAAGTTTAACATTTATTTAATTAACTTTTCCACGTATGCTGCTCAGACACTGATAAGAAATTAGTAAACACATTGATTTTCAATCTGGACACCTCGTGTGAAATTAAAATTTACAGAAATTATTTCACAAATCCTATTAAACTTAAATGTAAGGAGCTATTCAAGAAACTTCTTACAATGCAAAACTCTTAAAATTCATGAATTTCAACATGATCTGAAACAATGGGACATCAGAACAAAGAAAATGAGTGTGTAAAATGTGATTCTCAGCTAGGAAACAAGTAACTCTCCTGCCTGGGATTGGAAGGTGTCAAGAAACAACTTGCTGCCACTCATATTAGAGATGACCTCACACAAACTGACTTCAGGGTATATAAACACACACAAAACACACACTCTTGTGCACACACAACATAATTCTTTTCTACTTTTTTTCACATTTTGGTTGGTGTGAGTTCTTTATTGAAAGGGAATAAGAAAGGGAAATATGAGATACAATGAATAGCAGGGAACCAAGAACTGTGAAAGACTGGAAGGCAGGCTACAGTTTATCTGTCAAATTCCCACTTTCTTTCTGTGAAATTGTCCTTTCTCATACTTTGCTTTTTTAACATAGCTTAGCTCTCACCTAAGTCCTTCACAGTGCATTTAGAACTGAACAAAGCATTACTATGTTCATCTATGTGAAATGTTCCCTTAATTGTTACCTCTGGCAGTCATTTAACTGAATTTGATATGGAGAACACATTGACATTGTAAAGGTTAACCATCCAATGATTAACAATACTCATTTTCAGAAAATGGCTGTATTCATTGTTTCATAGAACAAGGGAAAAGACAATTTGTTGAATTTGTTCAGTAGTCCTCCACGTCTGGGAGAAGTGTCTTTCTCTTTATGCAGAGTATTATTCCATTGTCCTCAAACAGGTAAGTGTTCTCACAAACAGTAGGTAAAGTGACTCCTGTTGTGTCTTCATCTGTGCAGGACACAGAGGGTTAAAAGAAAAAAAGTGATTCACTGGCAAATAAGCAGCCCAATAGCAAATAAATAAATAAATTTTTAAAAAATGAAAATAGTCCAGAATGGTAGACAGAGCTTGGTATTGAGAATTCATGATGAGGAGTACTTTGAGAGAGCCTGAAATGTGGATTTGAAAAGAGAAATCCTTCATGCAGATTGAGCAGAGGCAACCCAAGACCAAGGAAAAACCAATATGTGAAATTCCTTATGCTAGATGGGCAGTACTTTAGGACATTGTTGGGGGCTGTGCCAGCCAGAAGGGCACCTGAATCACATCGGCAGTGAGGAGGTTAATTAGCATAAGCGCACTCAGGTGATTTATCACTGGCCGTTTTCAGTTAAGTCCATGAGCACAAGGCGTGCACAGATGTTCCCCAGTGCGCCTGCTTGGGCCTGTTCATTTTAACCCTTGCCATGATGAGGCAGCTGGCTCCTCGCCTGATCGCAACTGGCATGGCCCCACCCTCCGCCTCCTGGAGGGAATATAAGTGGACAGTAGGCGGGGGCGCGAGAGTAAGGAGCTGCCATAAGAGTAGCAGGTAGTAGAAAGCCATTAGCAGAAAGAAGAAGAAGTGGCAAGCAGATAGAAGCAGTGAGTATGGACAGTGGCAGAAGGCAGATCACAGAGCAGAGAATTGAGAACACACCCCTAGACGCACCCTTAGTTCACAGGATGCAGGACGCACCTTTAAGAAGAAGCAGCAGAACTAGAAGATAAGATTTCTGAAAGTGTAGTCTCTCTCTCTTAAGCAAAGCCTCTCTCTCTCTCTCTCTCTCTCTCCCCTCTCAAAGCAAGCAAACCTCATTTTCTCTATTCTCTACAGATAAGCAAGCAAGTAAGGAAGTAGCTCAGAAATAGAGGTAGCTCAGTTTCCAGTCCACCACCCATAAAAGACCTGTGCAAATTGTTGCTGCAGGCGGTGACAAATACCTGTGGATTTGGCACCGCAAAGAGCCAGCGACAGTACATGAGTGAAAAGAACTGCAAAAAGATAAATGCTTGGCAAATGCTAGTGGATTTAACTTTTAAAAAGTGAATGATCTTATTTAGGAAAGGCAGAATTCTTTACTAATACTGAGGTTCAGTATAAAAGATGAGGACTATTGCTATCTATTGAGAACTTCCTATGTGCCAAGGTATCACCTCTTTCTATGTATCTCAATATCCTCTCCAAACAGATCCTCTAGGTGCATAGTACTCATATTACAGCTGCAAAAACCAAGATGAAACCATCAAAGGTCAGAGCTACTAAGTGGCAAACAGTCTACCCAGATACAACTTGTTTCAGTAACAAAGGTCCAATTCAAAACCATCAATCATGTTTTCCACTTCTACAATTCTCTAATCATGACCACAGTGAACATCAGTGTTATCATCAGCCTCATCCTTATGTTATACAGTATCCTGATTTATTAATGAATAAATCCTATCCAAGGATTCTAGGACTGATAGCCATCCTAAACTACTTGCTCACCAATAACTATGGTTATTAGAATCATATATGAAGTTACCTATGTAACCTCATACTGCTGGGGAGCTTATTATATATAAGTGAGGAAAACAGAAGCTCCCAGGTATTCATATATAGTGAATTAAACCAATAGACTGGGTTAAACAGGTGATGAGAAAGCCCTAAGCCTATCAGATCAGATTGCAGTTCCTCAGTGATATGCAACTGCTGAAAAAACTGAAAGACAGTGGAAGATAATGTGTTTATGGAGGTAAAGAGCCATCTAATAGGGCTAAAGCCAGGACCATCAGCACAGAATGGGACCACAGACACATTTTTTAAGCTGCCAGAAATATCCCTAGATTTGTATCTGAGGCACAAAGACCCATCACACCTCTAGAGATTGATGAAAGGAGAGGGAGACAGAGATACCCTGTCATCTCCCTTCCTCCTGCCTTTCTGACCAAATGAGCAAACTCCTACCCCACTGACTGAATCTAATAGTAAAGCAGTTGACAAAAGAACCGGAGAAATTAAGCCTGCCCAGTCACTCGCCTTGCCCCACTGACTGGAGCAGGAAAAGGGAGAGGAGAGGATCTGAGTACAAACAATAGTAAATGACACAACAATCAACCTCAAATGATGGTTGCTTCTCTCTCAATTTCTCTAAGATGTGGGTGCTAAACAAATCTCTCAAACTGAATTTTTCATTAACCAAATAACTTGTGTTTGTTTCATTTCACTCTGTACCAAATGACAAAAAACGGATTATCAGCAGTTCTGGAGGTCAGAAGTTGGAAATGTCTCATTGAACTACAATCAAGGTTTGCATCGCACTCTAGAGACTCTAAGGGAGGCTCTTTCCTTGCCCTCTTTTTGACTCATGATCTTCAATTGTTGAAATCAGTAAATCACATTCTTATTCTCCGATGCTCCTCTTTGGTTTCCTTTTTGAAGACATGTAAGGAACCACCCGCTCAATGATGCTAGTAATTGTTTTGGGCCTATCTGGACAATTCATGATGAATTCACCAGTACATTTAATTCCATCTTCTACCTTCATTCCATTAATAAATTTGTAGTTCCTGGGAATTTGGGCATGAACATCTTGGAAGATTATTCTTCCATATAACCTGTCCTTTCAATTTCACCATCTTAAACAAGATTTCAGATGTTATTAGCATAAAATTTATTGTACTAATTGCATGTGATACAGTAACAGGCAAGCAGGAAACTCATTTAGGTTGAAGAAATTGAATTGAATCTGATCAATACCCTTCTCAAATCTTCAATGACACTTCAGTACCTACATGTCATTTGGGCTGTTAAGATTATTTTACTTTTTTTCTAAAAGTTTTTGTCTTGCTTTTAAATTTTATACAGCTGGACATGCTTATGATTTAACTTCTCTCTAATCAAGGTGTCACTATTCTGAGCACCATAATTGAATAAAATGAAAGCCTAGTTTCTTAAGATACTTGCATACTAGTTGTAAGGAACAAGGCTGCAGCTATTTCTCCCCTGATTCTGCCCCCTCCCCACACACCATTTTGTAATCTACATTGTTAACTTTCTTGTGTCATTGGTCCAATTAGCCTGTAGACTTTCACTATTTAAAGGTAATTCCCCTGCTATTTGCTCTATTTTTTCTCACTTCACTCACTCTCCCGCTCTTCACTCACTCTCCCGCTCTTTCACTCACTCTCCCGCTCTTTCACTCACTCTCCCGCTCTTTCACTCACTCTCCCGCTCTTTCTCTCGCCCTTAAGGGCAGACACTCTGTTCGTCTACTTATTAAAGTCTCTTGTATTAATTCCTGCATCTGGAGTGGTTTTCTGGGTGCTTTCACTAGTGTGTCTGAATAGTTTAGTCCAAATGGACTTTATTTTGCTTATTGGTCACTGTTATCCAGTTGGTTTGAAAAAAAAATCCTGGAGCTAGAAAGGGCTGCTTTTGAGAAGATACCTAAACTTTGGAACTCGATATGGATTTCTTTCCTTTAGAATTTTGTTCTAGCTTTTAATTTTCACGATGAAATCTTTTCCTGCCTCTTCCCACAGGGACTGATCACTAAATGGATAAATCCTTGGGTTGCTATGTAACTATGAGACTTAGAGAAATACCTTTGTCTCCCCAAATTCTCTTCTGACCTTACTTTTCTGATAATTTGGTAGCTAGGAGGACATGTGACAATAGAAATACCAATGTAAAGATTTGAATATGACATTGTCATTTGATCTATCAAAAATGTTCTGTGTATATGACAATCTATCTTGGTTTAGAACTGTGGAGTCCCCCCAAAGCTCATGTGAGACAATGAAAGAAGGTTCAGAGATGAAATGATTGGGTTTTGAGAGCCATAACTCAGTGAATTCCTGATAGGGATTAACTGAGTGGTAACTGCAAGCAGATAGGGTGTGGCTAGAGGAGGTGGGTCATTGGGGACATGATTTTGGGGTTTATATTTTGTCTTGGTTAGGCAAGCTCTTCTTCTCTCCCTCCCCTTCCCACTCCCCTTCTCTTTAATGCCATGATCCCAACTGCTTTCCTCTGAAACACACTTCCAACAAGATGTTTTGCTTCACCTCTGGACCCAAAGAACAGTTGCCCATCTACGAACTAATACCACTGAAACCACAAGTCACAAAATAAACTATCCCCCAACTGAGTTCTTAATACATCCTTCGGTCACAGCAGAGAAAAAGATGACTAAAACACAATTCTACTATAAAAATACTTTTAAATGCTTAGTTTAAATTTAATCAAATCTGTAGAAATTTGTACATTTTAATGTAATTTTAATTGTGTATTATGCTTGACAACTTGTTATGTATACACTCAAACATATAACAATAAAATTGATTTCTAGAATACTGATTTATACAAAGCATAGGTTCAATTAGCTGTTTGAATATTAGCTTTTCCAATATCTTACTAAGTGACTTTGGGAAAGTTCTTTATCTTCTCTCTCTCTACATATTTTCCTCAGATATAAAATGAAGAAAAAAATATAACCCATTTCATAAAATTGATATGAAAATTTTAGAAGTTGACATCCAAGGGCATTTAGAGAAACACTTTTCACATAAACACTATGTCTTCACTGCTATTAATAGAATAATTGACTAAAGACTATTTTATTCAGAATTTCACCTGAACTGGTTGGTTATCGAGGAATACGTTGCTCTTGTATGCATACCTGGATGGGGTGTGACCCATTTCTGGGTGAAAATGAGCCTTTGTGCAGGGACAAAGCTTGCAATTGGTCTATGATCTGCAATGCAAGCCTCCCCTCAGAAGTGTACTCTTTCGTGAGTTAAGTCCCTAAAGACTTTCCACCTGGCTTAAAGTCCTTCACGTTCAAGTAGATGAGCTAGGCTTCAACCTAGGTTTTCCTTTTTACATGGCTACACCCATTCTAAAATACAGAAATAACCAGTTTTTTATTGTGAGTAAGGTGACTATAGATAACAACAACATGCTGTACACCAAAAATAAAAATATATATGAGAAAGGATATTGAATGTTTTCACCATCAAAAATAGATAAATGTTCAGGGTACTAGATATGCTTACCTTGATCTGAACATCACTCTAAATATACATATACTGAAACATCACCTGGTACTCTGTAAACATGTTTAATGATTACATGTCAAAAATATAAAAACTACTAAGTAGAACTGTTTGGTATAACTAGAGACAGCACATGATCAAAAGTAGCCCTGGAGAGGAAAACTGAGTTGCTTTGATGAAGAAAGAAAGGCATGATTAGGTGAGGGGCACATAGCAAAGTTTCTAGCTCCCCAATATGCCCCTAACATACTCACCACAAAGCTCACGTTACACTATTGAAATTTCAGTGATTGCTATTCTCCATCTTGTAGTGGAAATATTAACATTGAAATGACTATTCAAGGAATAGGAACTCTCTTGCTAAAATTTCCTTGGTACTTATACTTCAGTCAGTTAACCACAGTCTCGTGGGACAAGTGTAAGCTTGGAACATGAAAAGTATTAGAGAAGGAATAGAGGCAACAACAGAACTAGATGGGCAAATTTGAGAGTGAACTTGAAAGAGAAATTCAGACTTTTAGTTGTTACCACAGGCACCAAGTGAAAGGAAACAACTCATTGCTGATGAAGTAGCACTGACATACCTCACAATGATTACCATGGGACCAAAGTGTAAACACACCTCAGTGCTTTTCACACAAAGCCATAACTTTCTTTTTAGGAAAAGAAAGTGAACCTATTTAACTTAAGAGTATCTTTAACAGTAATGTATTATAATTTATCATTTTGAGAAATTCTTTGTAAAAGCCAACTCATTAAGTTTCTCACTCACGTATATTTTAGTCAATGAATTAAAAGGCAAAGCAATATCAGTCCAAAGTTTCCCTTGATGGATGCTATTTGAACATAAAGCATTGGAAAGGGAAGAAGCGGCCTGGTTTTTATGGGAATCATGGGAGCTGGGTGCTAACTCCAGGAACTTTACTATTTCCAAGGCAAACAATATACTGAATGGTCTGAGTACTCTGTGTTAAGAATATATGCAAACATTTATACAATCTGACTTTGGGGATCCCTACAACTTTGAAATTACCATTTTAGAAAGTGGACACATAATCTTTTCTAGTCCATGAAAACAAGCAAAAAATGGTCTGAGATAAAAATGACCCACATAAAACACACACACACACACACACACACACACACACACACACGGCCATGGCATGCAGGTTTTGTACCTTGTTAGAGGATTCAGGTTGCAAAAAGAGCCAAGCTCCTAAAATATTGATGCTCATACTGTTTTTTTTTTCCCCAAATAAAAAGACTAACTCATTTTATTTCAGACAGGATGTAGGGATATACAGTCACACTAAAACAAAGGAATTTTGACATGACCAGTTGTGGTTAAGTTCTTATGTGTACTTCCTTTTGAGGTTCTATGTAGCAAAATTTGTTAATCTAAATTCACTGACCCAAATCACAACTATTGAATACCCAATGTGTGCTAGGTAAGGGTATGTGCATTATGAAAAAAATATAGATAAATGATACTTTCTTTGGGAGAAAATTGTATTCAGTCCAGAAGAGAGATTGTCACGTGCACAAATGTAATATATTGAAAACTAGCCCATAATTGATTTTAAAAAAGGTGTCTGCATAAAGTCAGTCATTAAAGTCTAGACTACAGTGGAGATAGGGACAATGTTTCAGAAAAATCAAATTTTCAAACTACATATGCCTGTTATGATATTTTTCAGTGTACAGAATGAGGGTTAATAAAAGATAGTTTTGAAAATTCCCAAAGGTGATTTTTTTACACGTACACTGTCACTTGCAGGAAATCACCTAATTAAAGGGAGAGCCCTTTCCATCTGGAGTGATCATGGAAGACCTCTTGTAAGAAACAACTTAGAAATAATTCCTTATTCTACCAAAGTTTTGGAAACAATATAATTTCAGAAAGAAGAAATTACCCTATAAACACCTTGGGCAAAATGTTCACAAATTGATTTTGAAAGGACAACCATGTTAAAAGCTTTGCAGACCTACATCCTCCACGCAGACACAATAGGGTGATGAAG
This sequence comes from Sciurus carolinensis, assembly GCF_902686445.1. Classification (NCBI taxonomy): domain Eukaryota; kingdom Metazoa; phylum Chordata; class Mammalia; order Rodentia; family Sciuridae; genus Sciurus; species Sciurus carolinensis. The sequence goes on along the minus strand of NW_025920130.1, from coordinate 1,961,530 downwards.
GGGACAAGATGGGAGCATCTTAAGGCTACCTTTCCAATAACAATTGTTGGGCAATATTGAGTAATGAATTAAACTTATGGAACTACCTTCTCAAGAAACGGAATGTAAGACAAAAATATACTAAAGGTCTCATGGGGCAAATTACAAAACCCTTGTGTGATTGGCTTAAAGATGGTGCAGTCATCTGATTGGATAGGAACCAAATAAGAGCGTGCTGTTTCCACAGTAAACAAGTCGGCAGCTCTCGCCTTAGCCTGCTCTTATCTGACTCCCAGTGTCTGTGTGCTTCTTGACACTGCACCCTTCAACCCCCCTTTGCACGAGCCCCTGTGGTACAACAGACAGCATATTTGAGGGAGCCTGGGATGGAAAAGTGTGGTTTGTTCATGGCAGGCTTCATGGGTATATTACTGGTGGAGTTGAACAGGGACCTCACTTAGAAAATTAATACTCTGTAGTTGTCTGACTATCAATGATTTTTGTCAACAAATTTGTAGTTTGTAGGTAAATCCAGTGGGACAATAGAACATTGACTTGCAATCATGACTTAGGGATAATACCATCTCTTACTAACTCCTTGTCTCCCCAGCAGACTCTCGACCACTGACACTCCCTGGAGTCTGTGTTTTCCTAGCCTCACTCTTTCCTCCTCTACCCCAGGATTGCTATAACTCCTCTGAAATAGAGATTGGGTTCTCTTTTCTTTAGAAGGTTGAATTCCACTTTATTCATTCGCCCCTAGCAAGGAACTCAGTCATGAGGAGACTCCAGGTTGGGCAAGCACATTCCACAGTGCCTCGGGATGACACTCTATCAACATCAGTTGGGCAGCCCCACAGCTGTTGGTGAGGGATTCCATGGATGTAGAAATCCAGCTGTCCCCAGATCCAGGTACCAAGCATGTCCTTGGATGCAGACCTTTGAGGGTCACTTATCTTTCAGCAGTTTGGGTGACAGGGTGAGTGGAAGGGACATTGACCTCTCCACCAATGGCCATCAAGGCACATTGGTTAAGCAGTTGTAGGACAGGGCACCCTCAGTCATCGAGTCCTGCATGCAACTGATATCTGGACCAGAACTCTGCATGCCTATGAGGTTATATATAAACCCTAAAAGTATCTCAGTGACTCAAAGAGGAAGACATGAAATGGCAAATTAAAAATTAAGAAACGTGGTATTCAAGATAGAGTGGGTGAAAAAAGAAAAATGTTTATTTTTATAATTTGTAATATAAAAATGTATAATGAACCCCTTACAAAAAAGGGATTCCTATCTATTTTCTTGCTGTTAACAAGGAAGTCCTTAATTTTCATTTTACACTTGACTACCCAAATGGTGTGACTGACCCTGGGTCTGTTTGCTTTTTCTGTGGTCTGTATATAAAAAGGGCCATATAAAGAAGTGAATGTTCACCAAAATCCATACCCCCACTCTTTTCTGGGTATATCAATAGATTGAATCTCACCCCTTACATGTAGGATGTATATATGATGCATTATCACTAACAGAATATGACTGGAAGTGAGGTGGGTTACAGGTCAAGGCAATGAGGAATAGGTATGCCTTCTTCCTTTTCTTGGTTCATCATCTGGCAACAGGACTGGGCCCTGAAGAGTGATAGACACTGAAACCTTATTGACTACATGGGGCAGAACCCCATCCCAGTCCTCTCAATCCTCAAGAACACCAAATTCAATTTTACAAAAAGCTTTTTTTGTGTTAAGTCACTTAAATTTTATTATGTCACTTAGCTACTTTTTTGACTTAATATAGGTCATGTAAATAGTCATCAAACTGATTTGCCTGGGTCTCTCTACTCAAAACATAAAAGCTCAGTATATCAGATTATTTTTGAGTTCCTTAGAGTATGAGATGCAAATATTTTAAAAATTATACCATCAAAAAATCATGTGAACTTGAACTCTTCTTTCCCTGTTTTGACGTGCCTTTAAAAAATGGTTAAAATGGTTCGGTGAACTTTGAAATCCAGGTATCGGGGTAAATCCAGAAAAGCATGATGAAAAGTTATGAAAAGGAGGGTGTAGGGAAACTGCTATCCCCACACAAGTACCAGACACTTCAAACCTACCAGACTTCCACGAGAAAGTGACTCATTTCAGTAGTTTTCCTAACATCCAAGAAAAACTTGAATCCACGGACTTGGACTAAAGAGAAGGAAATACTTCAGATCAGTAGGTTCTATGAAAGGGTTTGAACCTTAGAATTAGTCAGCCCTATTTGTGAGTTTTTAGTTCTTAGATACCCAACTTCACTCAGGGACAGGTATGGTGCTAAAAGGTTGAGCTTAGATGTGAGAAACCTTAAAACAAATTACCAAATTGACAGATACAGGCTCATTCAGTACTATATTTCTAAGCTATATAATTTAGATAATGAAAAATTACAGTGAGCGGGAGCCAAGATGGCAGCCTCCACCGCCCAGTGCCAAGTGACAAAAGCCCAGAAAAAAGCAGCGGGGCCACGCGAGGGGGCGCCCCCGCCCTCCCATCTCCCTAGCCTGGTGCATGACCCTGCCGCCGCCGCCAAGACCGCAGCGGAACCAGCCCAAGGCCAAACTGGAGCCTGGGCTCTGTCCCGCGCCCCCGCCGGGCTTGGGTTCTGAGGAACACACAATGGTGGCCATGGACTTGGAGGCCCCCTGCTTCCTAAGAAGAGCCTGCCTGTCCCTGGGGCCTTGGAGCAGGTGGCTAGTCGACTGAGCAGCAAAGTTCCTCATGGCAACAAACAGGAGCTGCTGGACCTCAAGGCCCAGAGCCAGACCACCTGTGAGGTCTGCAGCGCTTGCTTTGAGGCCCATAAAGACCTGTCCAGCCACGCACGTTCCCACCTTCAGCAGTTCGGGTGGCGGAATCAGAGCAGTCTTGACCCCATCGACCTCCTCTATGAACTGATGAAGCAGAAGGGCCTGCCTGATGTTGCCCTCTGGCTGCCGCCAGGCCTAGAAGACCAACTGGTCCAAAGAATTGGTCTCTGGGGCTACCCGGCCAGGTCTGCTTACCTTGGCCAAACCCCTGGACACCCCTGCTGTCAACAAAGCCATCAAGTCTCCTCCTGGCTTCTCAACCAAGAGCCTGGCCCACCCACCCAGCTCTCTGCTCCTCAAGAAGGCACCGCTGGCCCTGACTGGCTCCCATACCCCCAAGAATGAGGACAAGAGCCCCCAGCTGTCCCTGAGTCCCTGGCCAGCCTCCCCAAAGTCTGAGGATGAGGGGCCCCTGAATCTCACTTTAGATAGTGACGGGGGCAGAGAGCTGGACTGCCAGCTCTGTGGTGCCTGGTTTGAGACCTGCAAGGGCCTGTCCAGCCACGCCTGCGCCACCTAGGAGTCAGCGACCTGGATGCCAAGGGATCCCCCATCGAAGTGCTCCACAGGCTCATCAGGAGGGACCGAGTCCAGATCTGCATCCCACAAGGGCGCAGAGCCCTGGCCCAGCTGGGGCGGCCGACTCCCGCCTCTGCGGCCCTCTCCTTTCTCCCTGCCCACCGCCGGTCAAGAAGTCCAAGCTGAAGGTGCGGGTAAGGCCAGCACCTGGGGGAAGTAGGACCTCTCAGCCACCGCAGCCACCGGCATTTTCTGGGCCTCTGATGTGGAGCCATCTCCTCTCAACCTCTCCTTCGGCCCAGAGCCAGCTCGAGACATCCGCTGTGAGTTCTGCTGTGAGTTCTTCGAGAACCGCAAGGGCCTGTGTAGCCATGCACACTCCCATCTGGGGCAGATGGGCATGACTGAGTAGTCTGTCAACGGCTTGCCCATCAACACGCTGCGGGAGATCCTGAAGAAGCGGTGCCTCAGCAAGGAGCAGCCAGCCAGAGACCTGGCTCCTGCCGTGGCTGAGGATGGGTCCTCCACAGTGGCGCCTGGACAGTCCCCACCACCACTTTCACCCCTTGCTGGCCGGCCAGGCAAACCAGGAGCTGGGCCAGCCCTGGTTCCCTGGGAGCTCAGCCTGACGCCCATCACTGGGGCCAAACCCTCAGCCACTGGCTACCTGGGATCAGTGGCAGCCAAGTGGCCCCTGCAGGAGGACTGTCTCCTCCCCACAGAGGTCAAGGCCAAGACCTACATCCAGACTGAACTGCCTTTCAAGGCAAAGACCCTCCACGAGAAGGTCTCCCACTCCTCCACCGAGGCCTGCTGCGAGCTCTGTGACATTTACTTTGAAAATTGCAAATCCCTGGCCAGCCATGCGCGGGCACACCTGCGGCAGTTTGTGACAGAGTGGTGTGCCAACGGCTCGCCCATCTAGACACTGAGCGAGTGGATCAAGCATCAGCCCCAGAAGATGGGTGCCTACCGCAGTTCCATCCAGGGCGGCCGCCTCTTCACCAAGAAGTTCTGCAGTGCTGGCCATGGCCGTGACGATGACAAGCGACCACCCCTGGGGCTGGCATCTGGGGGCCTGGCCTTGGTTGATTGCAGTGCTGGTGGGGAGCCAGGGCTTGAGGCTGGCCAGGCAGCTGACAGCGGTGAGCGTCCTCTGGCAGCCAGCTCGCCAGGCACTATGAAGTCTGAGGAACATCAGTGGCAGAATATCAACAAACTTGAGCGCCCGCAAGCCCGTCCCCCAGATTCCTCTAAGGTCAGGGCAGCGAGGAGGCCAATGACTTGCATCGGAAGCTGGAAGAGTTAGAGCAGCCTCCACCCAGGGTGCGGCCAGTCCCCTCCTTGGTGCCCTGACGTCCTCAAACATCACTCCTCAAGTTTGTTGGCAACATCTACACCCTCAAGAGCAGGTTCTGAGAAGTGGAATTCCAGGGCCCCCTTTCCATCCAGGAAGAGTGGGTATGACACTTACAGCGGCACATCCTGGAGATGAATCTCTCCAAGGCAGATCCTGCACCTGAGGAGCCCCAATCCCCGCTGGCAGACAGCATCAGCAGAGGCACCTAACACAAAAGCATTCCAGATTTCGTCTTCTGCCACCTCTGTCTCCTATTTCTCCTCTATGTCCTCCTCCCTCTCTTCCTTTCTTTTCCGTTTCCAAAGGAGCAAGCCAAAACCTCAAACCCGTGCCCCTCGGGGGCCCGGGCACACTACGGATGGGTGCCGGGAGCCAGCTAGCCACCCTTCCCCCAGCCAGAGGACTCTGGGGCCACAAGGGTGTCTTCCTCCAGTCCACACCCACCTGGTCCAGCAGGGGTAGCAGTCAGTCCCTGGTGGCAGCTGATCTGGTCACAGGGGAGGACAGCATTACCCCATGGCTAGCAGCCGACAAGGCTGTGTCTGCTATCCATGGCCATTTGCAGAGACCCCAAAGACTTCCATTCTGGTCCCCTCTTGTCCCCATGAATATCCTCACACATGCACCTCGTGAGACCCTGGATCTGCCCTAGCCTCCCAATTCCCGGATTAAGAGATGACATCATGCCACAGTGCTTGCTCAGCTCCCTCTGTGGGCCCACTTGGGCCTGGGAGCCCCCATTGAGCCCACAATGCCACAGAAATTCTTGTTGGCTACCCCCAGAGGGGCATTCCTAACTGGGGAAGAGCTCAGAGCTGACAGCTGCCTCCTGCCATGTCAAGGCCCCCCAGAGCCTCAGGGGCTCCAGGGCTGGATGGTAGAGGGCGATGGGACTCTCTTCCCCCATCCCTCCTTCCCTCCCCCTTTTCACTGTTGCTTTCTATGTATACTTCCCTAGATCTTTCACTTTTTTTTTTTTTTTTTCCCCTCTCGGGACTGGGGATCGAACTCGGGGCCTTGTGCTTTCGAGGCAAGCACTCTACTGGCTGAGCTATCTCCCCAGCCCGATCTTTCACTTTTTTTAAAAACACATTTTGTGTAGAGAATAAGGAACGTGGATCTTTATTTTGCAATCCTGGGCCAGCTAGATACCGGGAGAAGATTGTCCTCCTAACTTTTTTCAGTGGCCACCTTTTGGTTATTGATGTACCTAGAAATATGTAAATTAAATTTCTCCTCTGGAAACACGGGGAGGGGGTATTTGAATTCCTGCCTCTACTGCACCATTGGATAATCCTACAGAGATGAAAGAATGTGAAAATATGCAAGTGTATATTTAGGTTTTCTCATGCCCTTTGGAAGAAAAAGACATTTCCCTGAGTCGGTCATCTTTTATCTAAAATGTGAAACCAAGGTACAAGTTTCATTTTATACTTTTTAATGTCTTAATTACAAGCAGTCCTCACTTTGCACAATAACATGGGGCTATAAAAATGCCTGTGCAACCTGAAATCACACAAGGGCATCATATTAACCAATGAGAAACATTCTGATTATGCATGATCTTTACTTTTTGTAGAAATAGTAAAATAGGTTCAAATGTATAAGAAAATTAAAAAATAGTAAAATTAATATTTTGTACATTATAATTGAACACATTGGTACTATTTATTGATGAACTTTGAGTTCTTTTGAATATCACTTGGCTTCCTGTTACTAATCTTGAAGTGCAAGTATCTTCTCTGCCTTGGTAAACTGTCATCCTCTTAAGACTGGATCACCTTCTAATATTTAACTTATACTACCAGTGTCATAAAATAATTTAGAGTCTCTTATGTTGTACCTTTTTTATCACTTTCTCTGGGACATCTTTTACGTTATCAATGCTTTCCACATTTACATTTACAAGTTGGCCTTTACTAAGTTCTTCTGACTGCATATATAGTCTCTGGAACATCAGATAAGTCAGCATTCCCCTAAACAGCTATTCCTTTTATAATTCCAATTTATATTTTATTCATATTTCACTTTCATCACTTTCACTTTTCCTTTCTCACTGTACTTTCACCTTTACCAATTTCCTCTTTTCGTTGTTAAATATCAACAAGCTTATCCCCAGTAGACAAGGAGGCAACACACACTTTATTGTCAGTGTGCATAATAAATAACAGATGCACACTGACCAACCACCAACAGACTCTGGAAACAGTGATGCAGTTGATCATTTGTCATGATGTGAATCAGTTAATTACATAGTGAATGTGGACTAAAGGGCTACAGCAGTTAAGTTTGTACTTTTTTCCATTTATTCATAGATAATATATCTCGGTAACTGAAATTTTAACCTTGTTCTTGGGGACGGGTTTTATTAAACTAAATCATCACCAAAATGTATGTTAGGGAACTTGCAAAAAAGGGACTGTCTGCACTTTGTAAATATTTTCTCAGATGTGTAAAATTAGTTTCAGATTTTTAAACAATTTTTACCATTTTTTCACAAATAACATCTTTAACCTATGCTTAAAGTGGCTATTGTTATTTACTAATGTCCAAATATTTTTATTTTGGTACCAGGGACTGAACTTAAGGACATTTAATTACTGAGCCACATCCCCAGCCCTCTTATGTATTTTATTTAGAGACAGTCTCACTGAGTTTTTTAGGGCCTGGCTAAACTGCTGAGACTGGCTTTGAACTCACAATCCTTCTGGCTCAACCTCCCAAGTCACTGGGATTAAAGGTGTGTGCCCCTGTGCCCGCTAATGTCCAAATCTTATAGGTAACAATTTTCATAAAATGTTACGTAGTTTCACATAAATTCAGTTGAAATGGACAAATTTGAAATGTTTCATTAAAATTAAACTGTTGAATTACACCATAGATATCGACAACATCTACTTTCTCTTCATATGGAAAAAATAAATCTTTATGAACTTCAGCAATAGAATGCTTCACTACAGTTCCCAGTAGTCTTATAGAGGTTGCATAGTTTATAGTTCAGCACAATAACACAGGTTCTCTCCAATTCACCCAGAATATTAATAGTAATATTAATTGGATGATGTAATTAATATTTTGGTTCTTTAGTACAGAACTTCTCCTTGAAATTTGCAATATTTTGTATTTCCATGTATGATAGAGTTGCATAATATTAAGGAAATGCAGGGGGGATATACTTTAGACAGGCATGTATAATGTCCTTTGACTTCATTCCCACCGTTCTCTAGAGCGGGAGAACAGAGCAGAAAAATTACATTTTGTTACCTGTGTTTGTTACTTTAGTGAAACAGCTGCATTCTATTTCACTTAATTTTCATAATTACATGTTAGATTTTAAATGTGAGGTGTCCCCCAAAAGCTTGTGTGAGTCAATGAAAGAAGACTAAGAAGTAAAATGATTGGCTTATGAGCCTTACCCCAATCAGTGCATTAATCCTCTGATAGGGGTTAACTCGGTGGTGACTACAAGCAAGTAGTCTGTCTGGTGGAGGTAGGTCACTGAGAGCACACCTTTTGTGGTTTATAGTTGGTGAGCTGAGCTTCCTATCTCCTTGCTTCCTGTCATCATGTTCCCAGCTGCTCTCCTCCACCACACTCTTCTGCCATGATGTTTTGCCTCATTCCAGGCCCTGAGGAATGGAGTCAGCCATCTGGACTCGAGCCTGAAACCATGAGTCCCCAAATAAACTTTTCTTTCTCTAAACTTGTTCTCGTAAGTTGTTTTGGTCACAGCAGTGGAAAAGTCTCACTAATACACCACTGTAAGAGGAAAGTTTTTTATTCATTCATCTGTTGAAGGGCATCTAAGTTGGTTCCATATGCCCTTTAGCCAGGAAGATACCATGGCAGACTGAAGTATGGAGCAAACTTAGCCTGTTCTCTTCCTATTAAGATCTGGAAAAAGTATCAGTGTCCTGCAGAAATCTTTATCTTGCTCCAAAATTCCTGCCAGTTCTCAGCTTTCATATCCTCACGTCCTCTTCATCTTAATTTCCCATTTCCTTGTTGGATTATCTCTTGTCTGTATATAATATTCGGCAAGATTTTTATTCAAATGGGGGGCAAAAGATTTTTACAATGCCTTGAGTAGATTAGAATTCACTGATATTTCATGTTTGGGATTTCAGAATTGGGGTGGATAGGTGAAAGATGGAACAGTTGATAATATTCCAAAAACCAGAACAGAATAATCTGCCAATGTTAAAATAATTCTCAGTCTCCAAATTATTGGAGAATTTCATGGTCATTTCTCATCTAATCCAGTGTTTCTTTATTTTTCCTTCCTCTCATTTCTCCTGTGTATTCATTCCTTTTCTTACAGTTCCTCTCCATTTTCTGCTCCCTCTCAGGATCAGGAACAAAGGTAACGTAATTTGTTCTTTCTCTTTCTCATGCAAGTTAGCTCCTTGTTTCTCCAAGGTCCTGGTATCTGTTAACCTCTAAGCACAAAGTTTATGAAGGTGTTTTGTCTTATTCATTAACATTAAAACATGCATTAAGAGATGAGAATTATATATGTATATATTTTTATATTTTCATTTGCCTAAATCCATGATGCCTTACTTATTACAATAGGGTGAGGATGCTATTTTTCTGTCATTCCTTACCTAGCATTTAGTCACTAAATCCTCACACTGCTCTCTTTTCAATAACCAGTACTTTTGGAGCAATTCTCTGTATATTTCCATGTGGTTCTAGGATCTTGGGAAGAATGTTGCAGTGCTTTGTGTAACCTGATGCTGAATTTTAATGGCCCTTTTATATGAAACAAACTATAAACAAATATGTATCAGTATTTATAATCAGTTATCATGAGAAATTTTAAAAATAAAAAAACTGCCTTTAACAAAAAATCTATGAAATATTTATGTTCATGAAATCTCATTTTTATCCTCCAGTCCTATATTTTTTGACTATACAATCACTTTTTCATATGACTATAAACATTTACATTCTTCTGTATATACAAAAATGTTTTATTATATTTATTAAGTCTATTTCTTTCCTCATCACAGGTCTTACAGGTTAAGATCCCCTGTCACTGGATCTCCAATATTTTTCTCACAACATAGAAAATTCCAAAAACTATGACTGTACAGAACAGGTTTTTTGTTTCTTACTAAATTTGTGCATTATACATCTCATGTTGTCTTCACTTCAGTTTTCTCTGTCAAACTCCATTTAGCCCACCTCATTACGTCAGTCTGTCTGGAGAACAAAGGTAATGGGGTCTGATGGTAGGGTAAGAACTCATTAACACATATGTAAAATTTATACTTGTGCCATAGTATTTTTTTGGAATTTTCATTCTTAACTCAATATCTTATGACTGCTTCTATCTTGGAGGAAAGAAGATATTTTCAGATTTGATAATTTTCATCTTTTCTCCATCTTTCCCATGTAGCTACTAAGGTGTTATATTAGGTCCAAATAAGCGTTGCTATGAATTCAGACCCCTGAAAATTGTCTTGAGCAAGGGATGCATAAGAGATTCTTTGAATTAGAGAATAGAATTCTTATCCCAGTTCTATGATTATTTTAATATTAGCTAAGATATAGTACCCCATACTTTCATGTAAGGAACAGATGGTAAAGAAGCCCTGTTCTTAGCAGGTAGTGATGCATGACTGTAGTACCAGTTACTTGGGAGGCTGAGACAGGAGGATGGCAAGTTTAAGGCCAGCCTCAGCAATGCAGCGAGATTCTAAGCAACTTAGTGAGACCCTGTCTCAAAATAAAAGAATAAAATGAGCTGGTGGCATAGCTCAGTGGAAAAACATCTCTGGGTTCAGTCTTTAGTACCCCCCCACACACAAAAAAAATAATGAAGTCTGATTCTTCTGTTTACAACAATAAGACTGAGCACCTGAAAGAAAATAAGTGATTTGCAAGAACAGATGACTTCATAAGAAGTTCACCCAGAATTCTGATCTCTTGGAACCAGTTTGGGTTATGATTAAACCTATTGAATTCTCTCAGCCTATAAGTGAGAATCATATCATCCCTTCTTACCTCCTGCTCTATATTCTTCAATTGGCTTTTGATTTGCAAGCCCTTTCTAATTCTTTGTACACTGTAATTATGCCTCTTTAGTAGGCAAACAAATAGCAGTCTATATGTATATACTGATCCCATAACAGATTGCCCCTCAAAGTATATCATCTAAAAATAGACCCAGGGATTTCACCACAATGGAGCAGTAGACAACTTGGGACTGGGTCTGAGGCGCAAACAAATGACCTACTGGCAAGAAGTAAGGTAGTTTTCAAAAATGTAGACTAAATGGAAATAATGATTAAGTAGTATCCTTTGGAGAAAATGCAAAATAGCAGTAGCAGCTCTGCATCTGAAATGTGGTGGCCATATTTGCAGAGATTTTCACATTTAATGTTTTCACAGTAAGCAAATAGGTACATGAAATCATTCATCCAAAGTAAGCAGAGTTACATATTCAAACATGATTGTCTGCTTATTATTGCAGATAAATGAAACCAAAAGCTAAGAGTCACAAAGAAGCAGCTCATGGGAACTTTTCTTTAGTTAACATATAGGAAAACATAAAGATTCTTCAGATTCTTCCAAGAACTTCTTGAGGGAATTTTGAGACACTTGATTATAATCTGTAATTACTGGGATAGCACAAGAAGTTCAACCCTGGTGCTATGCCAGGAACTGAAGGTAGGGAGAGATTTCCTCACCGTACACAACATTAGCGAATATGAAATAAGGAACTATCTAATATGCTAAGACTGATAAAACTAACTACTATGCATTTGGAAGTAAAATTAATCAGTTTTTGTTGTCCATATTACTTTCCTATAAAAATCTTATACATTCTAATAAAAAGAAATCTCAAGTAACAATGTTGACCAGGGTAGGGTCTTGGGGGAGGGTAACAAAGAAAATAAAACAGAAGCAGAAAAGCCCATAGGTTTGCTTCCATAACAACAGTTGGAAAGAAAAACAGAAAAAGTTAAAATGGGACAGGGCCAGCAAAAACTGAGAAGGAAATCAGTTTAGCCCAAATTGTGGGCTAAAAACTGTGCCAGGCAGGACAAACATTTTGTAGCAGCCAGAGTTGGCCAGCCTTCCTAGAAGAAATGAAATGAACAGTTTTTTTTCCATCTTCAAATAGTAACAAGTAAAGTTGGAAAATGCTCTTGAAATGAGTTAATTCAGTAATCCCTATAGAAAAAAATTCGTAGAGGAGTTGTTGCTAGTGGAAGTTTACCTCCCATCAATTAAGGACAAGCAGAACGGGTTGGAATTGACCTGAGAACTAATCACTCCTGGGGAGTGCTAACTTCAACCCAATGCTCCTCAGTCTCTGCAGAAGTTTAGTCAAAGATGGGTCAAATGGCATCCTACCCATCAAGGTGACAGGTAAAACCAAAGTGAGCTATAGCAGCCAGGGTGGAAGTTTCTGTGCTACAGACTACCCACAGTAGAACTTGCACCCACAGTCCCCACAGTTCTAGATAGCAACCAAGTACTTAGATAGCATCACTCTTCAGAAGTCTCAGCAGAGGTAAGTGGGCAGCCATGATTCACAACCACTGGCAGTAGGAGCTCAGATGCTGACACTATATCTCACTCATGGGAATGGTACTCCAGTGATGGACACCAGCCAGGATAGAGGTTTCTTTACCACCCAGAGAACCTGCATTTATAGGTTCCACACTTGCAGACAGCCAACAAGCCCCTTTAGAGGGGAGGGGGAGGACAGTATCCCACAGCAGTCACCATGACACCCCTGAACTCTGCACACTATGTCTCTGCACTCAACAAAAACCTGCAAGCATTCAGACTGCGGTCCCTGGGTGACAAATAAGAACTGACTGAGAAAAGCAGGGCAACCAGGGAGGAGATCCTGTGCTTCAGTTCCTCTAGCAGATCCGGAATTTCCAGTTAACTCAACTCGCATTCAGATGTAAAAACCTATAGAAAACAATTCCTGAGGATAACTCCAAGCAGACATCAGAGAAACCCAGGGACACACAATGGTGGTATACCCCACAAAGGGGTTTACAGAGGAGCACCTAACAGGAACCAACACCAACTTGTGTGACAGATACAAACCTACAGACCTGCAACCTGTGGATAGAGGGAGCAGAAGCTGAGTCATCCAGTGCCACATCAAATAGATAACAGTACCTTTAGACTACCACATTACACATACTCCAAAATATGCATATGGGAATTCACAGTAGATTTGATAGCCCTGGATACTCACAGCATTCCTTCAGGAGGGCACACAGGTCTATGCCTCCTCAAAGGGAATAACTTGACTGCTAAGTCACAATTAGGGATAATCTTCTCTGACCCAACAGAAAGATAGTAAGCACCCAGACATACCAAAGAGCAAAGAGGTCTCTCTGAATCATATCAGAGGTGATCACTAACTCCATATCCAGGAAAACAAAGAAGTAAAACCAGAGAGTAGTGAGCTTTTACTAAAGATTGCAAACCTGATGAAATCTAAATTGGGAATATTGAATGAGAAATCTCTCTACTTCATCATGGATTATCATCAGTAGTCCTAATGTCAAATAAGGTATTATAGATGTCACGTTTTGTATTGAATTGGTAGGTGTTCCCTTGTCATTTGATACTGCACCCTCTGCCCATTTGATTGTATTTCTTCTAATGTCTTCAAGCAATAACTGGAATCTTTGATTTCTCAGCGTAGGCTTATACTTCTTATTTCCTCTTTTCTCTTTTCCCCTGCTTTACCTGCTCTTTCCTCAAATCCCAGTTACCATCCCTGTTTTCTTTTTTTTCTTTACTTTGGTTTGTACTATTTTTTAAATTTTTTCTCTTCTCCCATTTTCAGATCCTGTATAATAGTGATTTTACTATAGTTTAGTAATTTCTTAACCTTTTCTAGAATGTTGCTATAGTTTATATCTAGATTAGAAGAGAACATGTTAAAGTCCCTACTGCCAAGATTTATTATTACATGACTTTGTTTTGAAGTGGTTGCAGTAATAGAATTTAGTATCTTCTCTTGAAGTGTGCTGATACTGAGGAAAGTAGAGGATGCACGTTGAGTGAGACGAAGCAACACTTTGATATTCACCCAGCCTGGGACACATAAGAGAAAGCTCACTCAATCTTTCTTGCATACAAGTTGATAATCATTTGAACAGATGAGTAGACATAAAAATATTGTGGAAAAGCAAGGGGATAAAACCACATCAGTCAACATAACATCAAAAACTGATCCATTGACAACATAGTGGAGAAAATATAAGAAAAATGACTTTTTACATCTATAATTCAGTTAAAATATTCAAGGAACTAAAAAATTCCATTTCTTACATCCTAAGAGAAAAAATGCAGGAAGAATAAGATCATTTCAATGAGAGAGATTCTGAAAAGTGACCAAAAAGAAATCCAAGAAGGGCAAAACTACAAGTTACATTTTAAATGGAGTTGAAGGCTTCACAAATAAATTAGATCACATAGAAAACAGATTCTCAAGATTTGAAGACAAAGTATATAATCTTATTTTGGGGGTGGTGGTGTACTGGGGATTGAACCCAGGGGCACTTAACCACTGAGCCACATTCCCAGCCATTTTTTTTATATTTTAGAGACAGGGTCTTGTTGAGTTGATTAGGGCCTCATTAAATTGCTAAGGCTAGCTTTGAACTCATAATCCTCCTGCCTCAACCTCCCAAACTGCTGTGGTTACTGGCATGCATCAGGCTTATAATTTTGAAAATAAAGAAAAGATATTAAGATACCATGACCAGAATATTCAAGAAATCTGAGATAACATTAAGAAAGCAAATATAAGTGTTGTTGGCATTGAAGACACCACAACAGAAATGAAAAGAGTGCACAATCTTTTCAATGAAATAATATGAAAAAAAATGCAAGCTTTATAAATGTGATGGAAATACAAATATAATATGCATTTAGAATTCCAAATGAGCAAGATCAAAAAAATCCAAGAAACATTATAACAAAAATACCTAATATATAGAAAAAGGATAGAACTTTAAAAGTTGCAGGAGAAAGAGAGTCACATTTAAAGGAAATATGTATATACCAGGCCCTGAAAGAAAATGGGTGTGAAGCAAAGTTACTATATTCAACAAAACTATTCTTCAGAGTTAAACATAAAACAAAAATCATCCATGGTAAGCAGAAACTAAAAGAATTTATAACCACTAAGCCTGTACTACAAAATATACTCAATACTGCATGCAGAAGAAATGAAAAAATAAAAACAAAAGCCATCAGAGGGGTGAAACATATTAGTCAGTAAAAGGAGAATCAAGTCTTAGTTATTAGAAATTGTCAGTTACAGGAAATAAAATACCATCTCTCTGCAATAACACAGAACGCAGATGGTCTAAACTCTTCAATAAAAAGTCAGATTGGAAGAAGGAATTTAAAAAATAAAACCCAACTATGTGTTGTTTAAGAGTCTCACCTCACAGGCAACGAAATCCCTAGGCTAAAGGTGAAAGAATGGAAAAAGATATACTATGGAAATGGAGACCAAAAGTAAGCCAAAGTAGCTATGCTTATACCAAACAAAGTAGGTTTCAAGCCAAAATTATTTAGAAGACAAAGAAAATCATACTGGTTAAAGGAATCATGCTGGTTAAGGGAATCACCTAAGAAGAAAGTATAATAATTGTAAACATTTATGCCCCAGATATTCATGTACATAAATTCTACTCAATATAAAATCAAATAGTTCACAATACAATCATACTTGGTGATTTCACATGTTTATCACTAAGAGATACGTCATACAGATATAAACTAAGAATCTTCAGAACTACAAACACTATTAATCAAATGGACCTGACAAAGTATAGAAAACTTCACTCAACAACTGAATTTACTTTCTTCTCAGTAGCACATGAAACTTTCTACAATAGGTCATTTTAGGATACAAAGAAACTCTTTGAAAATACAAAGAAACAAGATATTTCCTTGCAACCTATCAGATCATAATGGAATATAATTTGAAATCAATAATATAAAGATAAAACATTTTAACACCTAGAAATCATATATTGTAGCTTTGAATGAGAATCATAGAAGTGAGAGGAGAAATTAAAAAATTAGAAACAAAGAAGGACAGAGATAAAACATATCAAAATCTTTGGAACAGTGTGAAGACAGTTCTAAGAAGAAAACTTATATAATTGACTATGTACATTAAAATAATAAAGACCCCAAGTATATAATCCAATTTTTCTGGGCCTTGTGGGATAACATAAGAAGAAAATACTTCTAAAATCAGTGGGGATAAAGCAAAATAATGAAGATCAGATATTTTTAATGAAATGGAAACTAAAAATAATAAAATGGATCAATGCAACAAATATTTGGCTTTTTTAAAGGACAAAGAATATTAATCTCAGTTAGCCAAACTAACCGAGGGAGGGAGAGAGGGAGGGAGGGAGGGAGGGAGGGGGAGAGGGGGAGACCCACATCAACAAAATTAAGGATGAAAAATCAGATGTCACCACAGACACTTCTGAAATGCAATGATGAAAAAATATTTTGAAAATTTACACTTCAATGATTCAATGAACTGAAATCTAGAAGATACTGGCAAGTTTCTAAACACATATGACCTGCCCAAATTAAACCATGAGTATAAGAAAACCTAAACAGACCAATATTAAGCAATGGGATGGATGAACCAATTAAAGGTATTCGAAATGAAGAAAATCCTAGGACCAGCTGTATTTTTTTTTTTTTTTTTTTTTTTTTTGCTAAGTCTACCAACGTTTTAAAGAACTAATGCCAATCGTCATCAAATTATTCCTTGAAGTAGAAATGGAGGGAACTTTCCCAACTTCATTTTAAGAAACCAGTATAGTCTTGATACCAGAACTACAGAGACACATCAAGGAAAGAAAACTATAGGCCAATATCCTTGAATTTATGCAAAATTCCAAATGAATTATTGTCATTAAGTCATGCAATATGAAAAGTAAAGTAAATCAAAATTAAATTGACTGAGATAACACTCAAGAAACAATTAGAAATTTTCAGAAAATTATTTTAGAAATGGAGACAGAGTAAGAAACAATTCTTTAAAACATGAGAGACAAAAACATGGAGAGAAAAATTAAACATCAAAACCAAATCAATAGATGACAGTGATTTGCTGCAAGGAAAAAATACTGAAGAATGGCTAAGAAGACCTAACATACAGATAATAGGAATACCTAAAGAAGAAAACCAAAGTTTATAAGCACTAAAATAAATCTTAAAGATGTAAGAACACGTTCCTAACTTAAAAGAGATTTGAAACCACAAATTGAAAATGCCCACCATATGCCTAAAAAATCTAAACTCAAAATAACCCAAACTAAGAAATAGATGTTATAGTAAAAACACTAAAATTTAAGAAAAAACCTTCTTTTGGAATCTAGATTCAAAGAGTAGATGAATTATAAAATAGATTGAATTATTAGCTTGGTAGTACAACTTTACCCCAAAAGAAAGCTGAGTGATTGATTTAAAATATTCAAGAAAAGAAAAAGAAAGATTTATTCTCAGAAAAACACCTTTTAAATGTACAGGAAAGAGATAAAAGCAATAACTTAGTTACCAGTGTTCTCATGAGCATTTCTTGAGGAATCTGCCAGACAACAAGCTTCCAAAAACCAAGATGACTAGAGACTGGTGGCAAGATTGAACTGTATGACTACTTCGAAGAATTAGGAAGTGAGGATTTAAAGGGAGAGACTATACTGTATAAAGGTTATGTGATCTGAGAATGTGTAGATTCAGTGCAACCATTAAACCTGTGGAAAAAAAATTTCTTAAAAAAAATTGGAAAACCACTTTAAGAAACACAATAAGAAGATAGTACATCATGATCACTTGGGTCTCATTCCAGGGATGCAAGGATGATACAACATATCAAATGAATTAATGCAACACATAAGTAGTATCAAGGACAAGAATCACATGCTCATCTACATAGATGCAATAAAAGTCATCCATTCATGTTAAAAATGCTGATGAAACAAGGGCTAAAATGAGTTTACATCAACATTGTAAAGGCAAAATGATACCCAAGGCCACATTATACTGAATAGAGAAAAACTAAAAGCTTTGCCTCTAAATTGGGAAGAAGGCAAGGATGTCCACTCTCACCATTTCTGTTCAACAAAGTTTTTGAAATTCTAGTCAGAGTAATGAGGCAAGAGATGAAAATTAAAGGGATACAAATAGAAAAAAAGAAGTCAAATTATTTCTGCTGCTGACATGACCATATATATCTAGGAGACCCAAAAATTTCCACCAGGAGATTTCTAGAGATGATAAAGAAATTCAGCAAAGTAACAGGATACAAGATCAAGATACATACATCAATCATTTTCTTATACTGCAACAGTGATTCTGCCGAGATAGCAATCAGGAAAACTATTCCCTTCACAATAAATTCAAAAAAATAAAATAGTTGGAAATGTATCTAACAGATGGTGAATAACCTCCACAATGAAAACTATGGAATTGAAGAACTCATAAGATGCAAAAATTTCCTATGTTCTCGGATGAGCAGATATAATATTGTCAAAATGGTTCTACTAACAAAACAACATACAGATTCAATGCAATCCCCATCAAAATACCAATGATACCTTTCACAGAACTAGAAAAAACAGTACAAAATTCATTTGAAACATGAAATCTCAGAATAGTCAAAGCATTCCTGAGCAAGTAAAGTGATGCTGGAGGTATCACAATACCTGATCTCAAAATAAACCTTAGAGCTATGGTAACAAAAGTATTGAGATATGCCATCAAAATAGACATGAATACCAATGGAATATAATACAAGACAGAGACAAACCAACATACTTACATTTATTTAAAACTCAATGAAAGTGCTAAAAACATACATTACAGAAAAGACAGAATTTTTAACAAATGGTTCTGGGAAAATTGTATATCTATATGTGGAAGAATGAAACTAGATCTGTTTCACCCCACACAAAATTCAAAGTGAATCAAAGACATAAGAAGTAGACTAGAAACTTGACAATTGTTAGAAGAAATCATACTCCCAACCTTCCAGTACATTGATACAGACACCAACTATCTCAACAAGACCTCTAAAGCTTAAGAAATAAAATCAGTTTCAATAACAGGGACAGCATCATATTAAAAAACCTCTGGACAGCAAATAATTGAAAACATAAAGAGAAATCCTACAGAATGAGAGAATCTTTGTCAACTACTCATCCAACAGGAGAGTAATATCCGGAATATGTAAGTAACTGAAAGACTTAACACCAAAAAATAAAATAAAAAAAATAAACAAAAACAAGACCCAAAATGGGCAAAAGAGGTAATCAGATATTTCTCAAAAAAAAGGCTAATAAAAGAAAAAAATGTTCAACATTTCTAACCATCAGGGAAATGTAAATCAAAACTACTTTGAAATTTTATTTCACTTCAGTCAGAATGTCAGTTATCAAGAAAATAAATAATAAATGTGGTAAGGATGTGGGAAAAGTTTCAATCATACATTGCTGGTGGGACTACAAATTGCTACAAGTGCTTTCAAAAGCAGGATGGAGATTCTTCAAGACTTGTAATGGAGATACTATAGAACCTGGCTATTCCATACTGTCGGGGTTTCGGCCGGACCCCTGGCCCTAGGTGTGGCAAGGCTAAGATGGCGCCTGGCAGTGAGCCAGAGCAGTTAACTTTTGCACAAACAACTGACATTATTTTGAGGAAGTTCCAGGGATTGGCTAAGCTCCCTGATGGACAGTACAGGTCCACTATATGCCTGCCTTCGCTGCCTGTATCTGTTAATGCTCTCCCCTCGTGCAAAAATGCTGATTGGTTACAAGTACTGTATATATTGGAGTATAAGTTCCTCAAAGGGAGGAACAAAGGAAGAACTGGGAGGATGGGGGTGCGCGCAATAAAAGGGCAGAAAAGAACCAGGTGTCGTGTCTCTCTGCGGGCAGGGAGCGCGACAAATGGTGCCGAAACCCGGGATCCAAAGAACAATAACTTTTCACAGACAAGGGTAAGTTAAGTGGTAAGTAATAAAGTAATAAAATAATAAAGCAATAAAGTAATAAAGTAAGTAAGGCTAGAAAGCCTGGTAACAGAGAAATATTAATAGGCTTTAAGCCCGGTAGCAGAGAAATATTAATAGGCTTTAAGCCCGGTAGCAGAGAAATATTAATAGGCTTTAAGCCCGGTAGCAGAGAAATATTAATAGGCTTTAAACCCGGTAGCAGAGAAATATTAATAGGCTTTAAGCCCGGTAGCAGAGAAATATTAATAGGCTTTAAGCCCGGTAGCAGAGAAATATTAATAGGCTTTAAGCCCGGTAGCAGAGAAATATTAATAGGCTTTAAGCCCGGTAGCAGAGAAAGATTAATAGGCTTTAAGCCCGGTAGCAGAGAAAGATTAATAGGCTTTAAGCCCGGTAGCAGAGAAAGATTAATAGGCTGAAAGCCCGGTAAAAGTTCACGGAAGGCAGGTTCGTTGCCCGGTAAAATTAGTTAGTTTCAATTTATGAAGTGGTACCAAATTGTGTGTGTGATGTGTTATTTTTGTGTTTGTTGTGTGGCTTGTTTGTGTCTTGGATCAATTCTTAATATTGTAAGAGATAATTGTTTCATGATTTTCTGCATTCAAACCTAACCTGATTTCTCAACCAGGTAAAAAAGGGGTTAAAAAGTAAAGTCCTGGGTGATCCTCCCTCCCCCTGCCACATTGGAATGTAACTATAGCGTCTCAAGGAGAAAAGGGGGGTAACCTAAAGATAAGAAGAAAAGAAGAAAAAAAGTGTCCGTTTTAAATTCCTGGGCCGCTGCATAAAACTGACTTATTCTTCAGGATTCTTGTTTTGTTTTTTTTCTTTAATGCTGTATTTTTGAGCTCATAATTTTAATCCTACATACCTAGGTTAATGATTTTATTTTTGATCAGTTCTATTTTTTATTCAACTGAAGTTTTTTAAACAGCTGTTTCATTGCAATGAACATTCACCTATAAATTACAAGGCCTTTGATTTTGTGTTATTTGTATGTCGTACTGTCTGGTGTTATGTCTTATCTGCATCAAAACTGAGCGCTCTTAAAATTAAAATTTAAAAATGGATCCAAATACTTTTATTCACATGATTTAAAAAGGTTCAATTCAAATTGGGTAAACTAATAAAAGTAAAATATTTTTAAAAATAACTTGCAAGTTTCCAGGTGGTCAAACTAATGAAATGTTAATGTTAAACAATGTCTAATATCAATTGCTTCTAGGACTTTTCTTCAGCAGGAAAGAGGCAACGGATCCTGTTCAGGACACTTGTCTGATATCTTGGTTTTTATAAAATAAATAAATTGGAGTTAACATGTATGGGATTACTCAAATGTGTTTGTAGAGACGTCTGGTTAATTTACAAAGTTAAAATGCTAATTGTTAAATAACATCAAGTACTCTTAACTCCTCAAATTCCATGGGGTATCATACTTAAACATTATTGGTGTTTTCATAGGTTGGTAAATAAAAGGGTTTAAACTTGCTTTGTGTCATCACTAAACTAAAAACAAGGTTACTAAGAGTTATGTCCTAACAAGTGGAATTCTATATATAAAGGGTCCCAAAAGTTTCAACTGTGTTTCAATTAAGAGTACTATAAACAACAAAATATTTAATCTTATTAAAATAGGGTGATTTATCTAAATTCAGAAATTTCATAAGAGTTGTTTCAGAATGTGAACAAAAAGGGGTCAACAAATAGGGAAGAGAAAATAAAAGGTTCTGGGTTTAAAAATGTATTTAATAAAAAGGAAAAGAAAATGTTTCTGGATAAAAATGTCTGTGTGTAACAAAGGGCAAGTTTCAACAAGTCTGTGTGTAACTAAGTTGGTTGTGTGTATGTAAAACAGCTAAAGCTATTTAAGGTTTTTCCTAAGGTGAAATACTAATGTTCTGATATAAGCCAAAGTTTAATCTATATGGTAAAATGACATGGTAAAATGACAAGGATTTCTTAGAAACACCAATTCTTTCTTAACTTTGTGTCTCTTAAGTTTTATTCTTTAGAACAATTGTCTTAAAAATAGGGGTTTATACAATTATGGTTAAGCAACTGTTAAAGATTGTACTACATTATAAAGTCTAAATTTTTCTTTAAAAACTAAAATTGGTAAGAACCAATTCCTCACTAAAATTAAAATA
Source organism: Sciurus carolinensis (assembly GCF_902686445.1). NCBI lineage: Eukaryota > Metazoa > Chordata > Mammalia > Rodentia > Sciuridae > Sciurus > Sciurus carolinensis. Next base: position 1,939,631 of record NW_025920130.1, on the reverse strand, counting down.
ACTAACCACAGATGTACCTTATAACCCACTAAAACAAGGTATTGTTGAACATACACATCTCACCCTCAAAAATGTTCTTTATAAACAAAAAGGGGGAATAGAGGAGACCTTCAGGTCCCCTAAAGATAAACTTTCTCTTTGTCTCTTTGTTTGGGGTTTTTTAACTCTGGGAAATAAGGGTAACTCGGTGCTTTACTGGAGCTGCGGCTCAGTTTGTGTGTTTCCACGGAATAAACTACTTACTACCTCTTTTTAGTCTCTTAGGAGGAACAGTTCAACTATGTAACAAAACAACTGCTTCTCTCAATTGTACTTCAGATTTGTGCTATCTCTCAATGTTAAAATGCTTCTAGGTTCCTGCTGGCAGACTTAATGTGTGTTCCTACTTTCTTGCCCATACCAGTTTCTGTTACAGATGATGAATTGCCAGTATTGCTTTCTAGAAACAAGAGAGACTTTGGAATCACCACAGCAGTCATTACCACCATAGTTGCATCAGCAGCAGCAGCAGCCGCAGCAGCTGTAGCCTTGACAACATCAGTAATTCTCTTGGTGAACCAGAGGGTGGACTTACTCCAGGAACAAATGGACATTTTGCAGGAACTGTTAAGCGTAGGATGCATTTATCACCTAAGAGGACTTTGTGTTACACCCATAGCTTATCATAACTTCAGCTATGCAGCAAACTTGTCTAGAATCTTGTCTGCTCAGCTACAAACAAACTGGTCTTATACATTTGATAATCTTACTGCTATTCTTAGATCTCAAATTGTTAGTCTCAATGCTACTAGAGTTAATGTAGCCCCTATGTCCGAAGTGCTAAGTTGGCTATCCTCTTCTTTCAGTTTTGTAAAACAATGGGCAGGTATGGGAGCCTTTTGTATGTTCATGGTTGTTGCTGTTGTCTTCCTCACACGCTTTATCATGCGCATGCGCCGAGATCAAGCTAGAGATCGTATCATTTTCCATCAGGCCATGGCTGCCCTAGAGGCCGGCAGTTCCCCACAAGTATGGCTCACGAGGCTGGATCGCTAGCCAGACGGGTAAGGTAGGAGGTGACCACCGTACCAACCTAAGACAGGAGCTGTAGCATGCTCTACAGTTATCCGATGACGGGTAAGGACGGTGGTTGACCACTCCGCCTAAGACAGGCACGGTCCCGAGCTTTCCTTTTCTTTTTAAAAGAGAAAAGGGGGAACTGTCGGGGTTTCGGCCGGACCCCTGGCCCTAGGTGTGGCAAGGCTAAGATGGCACCTGGCAGTGAGCCAGAGCAGTTAACTTTTGCACAAACAACTGACATTATTTTGAGGAAGTTCCAGGGATTGGCTAAGCTCCCTGATGGACAGTACAGGTCCACTATATGCCTGCCTTCGCTGCCTGTATCTGTTAATGCTCTCCCCTCGTGCGAAAATGCTGATTGGTTACAAGTACTGTATATATTGGAGTATAAGTTCCTCAAAGGGAGGAACAAAGGAAGAACTGGGAGGATGGGGGTGCGCGCAATAAAAGGGCAGAAAAGAACCAGGTGTCGTGTCTCTCTGCGGGCAGGGAGCGCGACACCATACCTTTTGTATTTTTCCAAAAGAACTAAAATCAACATACTATAGAGATACAGACAAATCACTGTTCAATACACACACGACTCATTTGGTGCTTTAAGCAATTGGTTATCGGTGTAGAAGATTTGGGAGACAATATTGGCAGTGTCAATTCTGTGTTTCACTTCACACAAGTCTGATAATATTCCTAAAATTTTCTGGAGAACTCATGTTGTCATTGGAGACATATATTGACAAAAGGCTAAGAATAGAGAATTTATTTCCTTGCTATCTGAGACATTACCCAGAACTGATAGAGAAAGCAGAGTATTAAAAAAATGAATTTTAAGGTACATATAATGATTAATTCACTGATATATAGACTGACTTGTGCTATTTAGACATTTTGGAACAAGGTCAGTAGGATAATGATGACGTGCTTGATGTTAGCCCATGGCAGTGAATACACAGTTCTATGCTGTTTTGTTACGTTTCAATAAGAAACATCTATGTCCCAATCTGTCCCTTTTATTACAATAAATAGGACTCTGTGGAAAAGGTGGGGGTTAGGGCATTTGAAAACTTGAAAGACAAATCTTACGTGAAATTAGGTCATATAAAACAATCAAGAATAGTGAAAATAAAAAAATTACAGAATAGTGACATTGCAAAGGGAATTCTAAGCATTTTCAAAAGCTTTGAATTGAGAGAAAATGCAAAAGTATAGGATCAACAAAAAAATCTGGTAGCCAAGAGTATTATCTATTATTCATGATCAAAAAAGTCACAGCAGAGTAGTAATTTAGTGTGGAGGGTATTACATGCAAGAAGCTCGCCACTCCACTCAAATGTGTAAATCCATAAGGAAACATGGATTCTTGTAAATGAATCTAGAGGGTGATCAAGCCTCAAGGGACACTCAACCCAGTGTTTCCTGCTGTTTTTCTGAGATGCCCTCTTTTGAATTCTCTTCTTGGTTTAGTTCACATTGATGCTTGATTCCTTCATGGGGAATAAATGGCTTTAGAACACTATAGTATTCAAAATAAGAGTGTCTCACAGGGTGACTTTCTCCTGTGATCCACAAAACTTCCCTTTGTGAAGCTTATATTTGAAAATCCCCTCTTATTTCCTTGACTTGAATACAGTTCCATCTCTACACCTGAACCAATCCCTGCAAGGGAAATGCTGTGTTGACCAGCAAATCCCAGGGTAAGGGAACTGGTGAATGTGATAAGGGAAACAAGATTAACCTTGGACCAATGGAGTTAACCTATTGATTGGGCACTACAGTGGTGGAGGGTTATTAATATTAGTTTCCCCTATTTTCATACTGTTCATGAAGAAGAAAGTGACATCTAAAAGGTAATTACCAGGAAAAGGGAGAGAGTGGATGGAAAGTAGTTAATAATGTCCACTATCCTTTGTCTAACCCCCTTTCCCTCGCCCTACCCAGGCCCTCCAGTGCACATGTTAGCTGATATACATGGCAGTATTGTGAATATACTTGAACAGGTATTTTTTTTTTAAATCTTCTGTAATGAATCACAACTCTTACAAGATACTAGTTGAATTATACATGGCTATTAACTTTTGATAAGGCTATATTCTGTATGATTTATTTAGGTAAATATCATATATGGTATTGTCATTGTCTTGATGTTTTCATAATTATCTTCAAATTGTTCAAAAGAATTGTTTCATTTGCACATTATTTGTGAATTTTCCAGTTTTTTTTCTGTTCATTCCTAGATCATATACAATTTAGTCGGGAAATTTAACTAAAATTATACCAATTTTTAATGAACTCCTATTCAATCATTGCTGAAGAACTTAAATAATGTTTATTCTGCTGTTGGATGAAATGTTCTATGTAAATCTTTTAGATACAATTGGACCTCTAGTGAGTGTTGCTCACTTTTCTTTTCTTATTGATCTTCCTTTTAGATTCTCTAAACATTATGGAAACTGGGATATTAGCTTTATTTAATAGTGATAAGGAATTTATATCATGTGTTAATTTTTTTCTCTATTAATATTCTCCTTTAGTATTTTTAAACCTCTAGTTTTGCATTTGAGACCTAAAATATCCCTGGAGTGATTAGGGTTTACAATGTAGCCAAGAATTGTTGTATTTCATTGTGTGATATCTAAGTTATTACTGATATTAAAGAAATACATTTATTTTTTGCCACTGCAATAAAGTGTCATCTTTGTGACATAGGAAATGTATATGTAAGTTGTGTACCGTTTCTGGTCACTGTTATGCTCCTGTTACCAGACAAGTATTTTAAAAAATCTTTTAAATACCACAATGTTCTAATCACTATGTTTCCATTACAAATCAGGATTTTCTTCCTTTTCTTTTTGTTTTCTTGTACTTTCTCTTTCTCTTTCTTTTTTATAAGTGAAAGTTCTTCCAACTTGTCCTTCATCATTAAGGACATTGAATTTGGCACTTCAATTTTGGAAACAGTTCATCAAGCCATCCCTGAAAAACAAAACCTTGTTAGAAATTTATGGAGTTTTGTTGTGGGTACAGATAAATTTCAGGGAAGAATTGACATTTTACAATGCTTAGTCTTCCTTGCAGAGATAAACTGGGTCCTTTGAATTTATTTTAGTCTTCATAATCAATTTTCTTTATATTTCTCTCCTGTTTTTTAGATTTTGCTTCTGCATGGTTTATAATTCAGTTGTTCTTTTATTGTTGTATTTGTTTATTAGCCTGAGTTCTAACCCAGGATCTTGGGCAAATGTTCTATCATTGAGTAATAGCCTCAGTCTGTGAATACATTACTTTTAATTTCAGCATTTTCCTGGCTATGAAATGTAGATCATTTTTTATACTGAAACTTTGTCCTGGTATTTTGCTAAACCCACTTATTAATCCTCATAATTATGTGAAGATTTTGATTTGTTTACATTGTAATCACATCTTTAAATGATGTCAGGTTAATTTCTTCCCAGTCCTCAGTGTTGAATAGAATAATTGCTGGTTTGTCTTCCCTAGACCCACTTTGTATATTAACAAACATCACTTTGATTTCAAGCTTGCTGAATGCTTACAGGAAACAGATATCAAATGCTATTAGATGATGCTCTTTGGGATTTCTTTTAGACATAGATTTTTCTTTTATTCTTTTACTGAAAAAGGAATATTTTCTAGTGTAAATGGAAATTTTCATTCATGGAAGAAAAACTAAGCAAAACAAATGATCTATGTTTATCTTAAGCCTAAATTGAGTTTGCTAATATTTCATTGTAAAGTTTCAATATTAAGATTTTAATATTCATATGGGAAATTAAAATGTTACTTTTTGTATTCTCCTTTGTAGACTTTAGTATTAAGACTATAGCATTAAAAAAGCAATAGGGAGGAAATGGGAACAGTGGCACATTCCTATATTACTAATGACTTTGAAGGCTGAAGTAAGAATTGTAAATTGAAGTCCAACCTCAGTAATTTAGTGAGCTTCTGTCCCAAAATTAAACAAAAGAAGAAAAAATTTTAAAGAATTGGGGATGTAACTCAGTGGTAAAGTGCCCCTGGGTTCAATCTCCATTACCAAAAGAAAACAAAAAATAAGAGGAATGCTATTTTGTGCTTTCCGTATATGTTCATAGAATTCAGCAGTGGGGGGGAGGGGAAAAAATATAATAAACATCATTACCCTATGTAAACGTAAAAAAAAAATAAATAAATATAAAAAAAAAAGAATTCAGCAGTGAACTCATCTGTTGAATTTTTAGTGAGTTACTAATGCAAATTAAATATTTAACAGATTTTCTGGGATTTTCTATTTTACCCATAAGATTTGGCAAATAGTATTTATAGACAAAATTGTTGATTTACTTTTTATTTTTAAAAATTCTGCAATAAAGTTGCCTTAACATTGTCTCTGTAAGGTTTGTGGTGATGCTCATCTTTATTTTCATTTCATTCCTGATGTGGTAGATTTGTTCCTCTTCCCTTTTTTCTTGATCTTTCTCAGCATTGCTTACCAAATTTGTTATTTGTTATTTTTCAAAGAAAGATTTTTCCCTTTAATATTTTATAGCATGATTATCTTGTTAATGTGTCTGCTTTTCAATTATGTATTCTATTTCTTTGAACTCAGACTGAATTTGCTCTTCTCTGACTTCTAAATTTTTATTTTACAAAGATTAAAATATTCTTGAGTTAAATTATCATATCTTGTTGGCCAAGAAGTATATTTTTTTGTGTAAATATCTTAACTTTTAAAACTGTAAGGATGGTAAGCAAACTTGAAAAATGATTTCTGGTGTTATCAGAGAAAATTCTCTGTGGTTTAACTCTTTTGAAATGTGTCATATATTATATTTCATTCCATGGATACTTTTTGTAAATGTTCTCTAGGTCCATAAGATTATTTTTCATCTGTATTGTAGGTGTGATCTTCTGAATTTTTCTGTTAGGGTAAATGTGTTAACTTTATAATTTAAATCTTCTGTAACAGTACTGATATAATTTTTCTGTTTGTTCTAACAGTCACCAAGAGACATGTTTAAATTGTCTATTTCAAATTTGTCTCTTACATGTATTTTCTGATTCTTGAAGATCCTTTACCTATTTTAACTGTTTGTATTTAAAATGATTTCAGCTTTAATTTAAATAGAACTTTAATAGACTGTAGAAGTCTCTTACCTGTAGTAATCCTTTATCTTATGTTAGCAAAGTAGCAGGATATAAAATCAATATGCATAAATCTAATGCATTTCTATTCATAAATGATGAATCATCTGAAAGAGAAATTAGGAAAACCACTCCATTTATAATAGTCTCAAAACAAAAAAAATACTTGGGAATCAATCTTACAAAAGAGGTGCAAGACCTCTACAATGAAATCTACAGAACACCAAAGGAAGAATTTAACAAAAACCTTAGAAAATGGAAAGATCTACCATATTCGTGGATAGGCAGAATTAATATTTTTAAAATAGCTATTCCAACATTGAAATTCAATGCAATTCCAATTAAAATCCCAATGATCTTCCTCATAGAAATAGAGAAAGCAATCATGAACTTCATCTGGAAGAATAAGAGACATCAAATAGACAAAATAACACTGAGCAGAAAGTGAAGCAGGAGGTATCACAACACCAGACCTTAAACTACACTACAGAACAATAGTAAAACAATGACATGGTATTGACATCAAAATAGGCAAACCAATGGTACAGAATAGAAGAGGCAGAGAAAAACCCACACAAATACAGTTATCTCCTACTAAACAAAGGAGCTGAAAACATAAAATGGAAGAAAGATAGCCCGTTCAACAAATGGTGCTGAGAAAACTGGAAATCCATTTGTAGTAAATGAAATTAAACCTCAATCTCTCACCCTGCACAAAACTCAACTGAAAATGCATCAAAGACCTTGGAATTAGACCAGAGACACTGCACCAAATGGAAGAAAAAGTAGGCCTGAATCTTCCTCTTGTTGGCTTAGGACCAGACTTCCTTAATAAGGCTCCCAAAGTGCAAGAATCAATAAATGGGATGGATTCAAACTAAAGTTTTTTCTCGGCAAAGGAAACAATCAATAATTTGAAAAGAGAGCCTACAGAGTTGGGGGAAAACTTTCCCTCATGCATTTCAGATAGAGACTAATCTCCAAAATATATGAAGAACTTACAAAGCTTTACACCCAAACTACAAAGAATCTAATCAATATATGGGCCAAGGAACTGGACACTTTACAGAAGAAGATATACAGGCAACTAACAAATATATGAAAGTGTCAATATCTCTAGTAATTAGAGAAATTCAAATTAAAACAACCCTATTATTTCCTCTTATTCAAATTAAAATGGCTATTACCAAGAGCACAAGCAATAATAGGTGTTGGCACGGATGTGGGGGAAAAGGCACACACATACCTTGCTTGTAGAGTTTCAAATTGGGGCAACCACTCTGGAAAGCAGTATGAAGATTCCTCAGAAAACTTGGAATGGACCTACTTTTGACCCAGTTATTCCATTCCTTGGTTAATACCCAAAGGACTTAAAATTAGCATACTACAGTAACATAGTCACATCAATGTTTATAGCAGCTCAATTCATGATAGCTAAACCATGGAACCAACCTAGATGCCCTTCAACAGATGAATGGATAAAGAAACAATGGAATGTTATTCAACCATAAGGAAGAATAATATGGCATTTGCAGATAAATGGATGGAATGGGAGAATATCATTCTAAGTGAAATAAGCCAATCCCAAAAAACCAAAGGTCAAATGTTTTTTCTGATAAGTGGATGATGACATATAATGGAGGTGGGAGGGTGGGGGATGAGAAAAGAATGGAGGAACTTTACATTATGTAGAGGGAAATGAGAGAGTGGAGTATGAAATGGTGGAATGAGACATGTACATGTAGATTCACACCATTTGTGTAATCATACATCAAGTACAACCATAGAAACAAAACGTTGTACATCATTTGTATATAATGAACGAAAATGTAAAAATTTTTTTAAACAAATTAACTTGATTATATGGAAAAAATAGTTTATTAGGCCTTAATATAGCTATGCCTGCTTTTTTTTCTTTTCTTTTTGGCATGATATATTTTGTGACTTGTATTTTCAATCTCTCATGTACTGGTGTTTCAGTTGGTTTTCTTATGAGAAAAAGACAGATCCATCTACATTAAAGTAATTGCCAATATTGTCAATTTAAAACTCTCATTATATTCTTTGCAATTCTAATTACATGTCTATTTATATTTTGTGTATGTGTGCCTAAATCATTCATTTTTTTCAAGCAGTTTTAGGTTCACAATAAAATTGGTAGAAGGTATAGTTTTTTTCTCATACCTTGTCTCCCACATGCATAGCCTCCTCCATTACCAACATCTCAAACCAAGAAGACAGAGTTGTTACAATTGAGTATATATTGGCACATATCATCACCCAAAGTTCATAGTTTACAGTAGGGATAACTGTTTGTTTTATATTGTGTTAATTTGGACAAATGTATAAAAATATGTACACAAAATTATAGTATTATACACAGTAGTTTTAATGCCCTAAGAATCCTGTGTTCCACTTATTCAGTCTCCTTTCCCTCAGCTCCCAGCAATCTTTTTACTGTCCCCATAGTTTTACCTTTTCTAGAATGCCATAAAGTTGGTATTGTACAGCATGTAACCTTTTAAAAGTCTTTCAATCTGTAATATGCCTTTAAATTTGCTCAATGTCTTTTCATGTCTTGATAGCTTATTTTAGCACTGAATATTCTACTGTCAGAATGGACCAGTTTATCCACTTGCTTCTTGAAATACATTTTGAAATATATCTTGCTTCGAAGTTTTGATAATTACAAATAAGTCTTCGATTAGCATCTATATACAGGCTTTAATGTGAATAGGTTTTCAACTCCTGTTGTATTGATGATTGAATCCAGGAGTGTTCTAACACTAAGCCACATTGCTTGTTCTTTTTATCTTTATTTTGAGACAAGGTCTTGCTAAATTGCTCAAGCTTGCCTTCAACTTATGATCTTCCTGCTCTAGCCTGCTTAGTTGCTGGGATTATGGGCAAATGCCAACATAGCTGGCTTCAGTTCCTTTGAATATCAAGGAGTGCTGTTTGCTGGATCTATGTACAAGTATATTTAGCATTGTAAAATATTGCCAAAAATTCCTCCAAAATGGCTATAACATTTCCAGTTTGCAGCAGTGCTGAACAAAAGCCTCTATTTCACCAGTATTTGATGCCAATGTTCTGGAATTTGGACAATCTAGTAGACATTTGGTTGTTTCTCATTATTGGTTTAATTTGCATTTTTTCCTAAGATACATGATGTGGAACATCTTTTTATCTGATTGTCACCTATTATAACTTTCATGGTGAGATGTCTGTTAGGGTTTTTGGTATATGATTTAATTAGGTTGTATTGTATTGTTGAATTTTAACAACTCACTGTATATTTTAGATAGTAACACTTTGTTGCCTTTTACAAAGATTTTCTCCTAATCTTTTTTTCTCATTCTCTTGACAGTATCTTTCAAACAGCAGACCTTTTCAATTTCAATGATTACCAGTCTATCAATTCTGTATTGCATAGATCATACATTTGATGTTGCATGCAAAAAATGACCACCAAATACAAGGATGTTTAGGTATTATCCTTAATATCTGAGTTTTATAGGTTTGTTCATTTATATTTGTGATCTAATTTCAGTTTACTTTTATGAAGAGGTTAATGTGTAGATTCATCTGTTTTGCACGTGGATGTTCAGTTACTATAGCACCATATGTAACAAAGACTATTTTGTGTCATTTGCATTTTTCTTTCCTCTTTAGTAAAAAAATCATTTGATTATATATCTGTGTGGGACTATTTCTGGGCATTCTATTATGTCAGTCTATTTGTCTAGTCTTTCACCAAAACCATACTCTTGATTGCTATAGTTGTGCAGGATGTCCTGAAGACAAATACTATGAGTCCCCCAAACTTGTTCTCCTTCCATATTGTGCTGCCGTTCTGGGTCTTCTGTCTCTCTATAAACTTTAGAGCCAGGTTGCTAATAATGACAAAATAACATTTTTCTTTTTGAATTTTAATTGGGATTGTGTTTATACTAGGGGTAAAGTTGGAAAGAAGACACAGCTTGATAATGTTATCCTATGCATGAATATTTATTTCTTTTTTCATAAGAGTTTTATAGTTTGACTTGGAGATCGTGTACACATTTTCTTATATTTTTAAAATTTTACCAGATTACTTAACTTATCATTCTATAAGTCACAGGAATACAACTTATATCCTTGCATATCAAATATTGTTCCATAAGAAATTTAAGAGTTCAGAGGCTGCGGTTGTGCCTCAGTGGTAGATAGCTTGCCTAGCATATGTGAGTCACTGGGTTTGATTCTCAACACTGCATATAAATAAATAAAATAAAGGTCCATTGAAAACTAAAAACTATTTTTAAAAAACTCAGGGTATATTTGGGGCAGTCTCAAGAAATGTGAGTACTGACCTCCAAAGGCACCTCAAATGAAAACTCAATTTAAGTTTTTGTGTTCATGATAATTAACAATAAAATCAAGAAGAAAAATTAATGTATTTTTAAAAATACAGTATTTTTATTTTAGTATTTACAGAATTTAAAAGTGAGAGGGTAACTTAAATTTCATTTTGCAAATTCAATATTAATGAAATAAAACACCATTGACTAAGCAGTGGAAGTTCTAATTTATAAAACATTCATCTTTATTCAAAGTTTCTTACATTATCAGCCTTTTATGGACATCTCTACATGACCACTATTTATGTGCTTAGATTCATAGAAAATTTTTGATAGCCTAGAAATTTACTTTTACTTCACTTAAATATATTTAAATGATAATTATGTGAAAAGAATAATTTTTTTATATACATTGTAGCTTAAAAGTCATCAGTAGTAAAAGGCAACCCTACAAAAACCTCAAACAATCCTAACTGCCCTTTCTAGCAAGGTATTGTACTGACTGGCAACTAACAGCATTCCTTCACCTGCCCCACCTCCAGGGTAGCATCATTAATTCCTGGTGGACCTCTGTCATTTTACAATTCACAAACTGTGACAGCTTGAGACATCAAGAGGTTGTATTTGACTCCAGAGTGGTCAACAACTTCCTTTGTTTTACAAATTCAGAAGTTCCTCTAATGAGAAACAACCAAGAACAGAAAAACTTGATCCTTTCACAATGTTCCAGACAAAATGTAAAGAAGGTCCCATTTAAAATATGCATATCTAAAAGGAGAGCTGTTTAAAATGGCCTCAGGGAAAGTTGAGCATCCTTCAATACTCCTACAGAGTACAGATGTGAACAACCTGAAGGGTTTTACCTGCAGAATCAAATCACCTATAGAACAGGCTGGGCACATCACCAACAGATACCTGGAATGCCTGCCCACAGTTCAGCAGCCTGTGCTTCATTTAAAAATTTAAAAAATTTTTTAGTTATACATGACAATAGAATATATTTTGACATATTTGTACAAACGTGGGGTTTTAGTCAGCTTTTTTGCTGCTGTGTCTGAGATCTGACCTGAACAATTTTAGGGAAGGAAAGTTTAAGGGCTCATGGTTTCAGAGGTCTTAGTCCAGAGGTCGTAGTCCATAGAAGGCTGGCTCCAATTCTCGGGGCTCCAGGTAAGGCAGAACATCAGGGCAGGAGAGTGTGGCAGAAAGGAGCTCACATGGTGATCAGGAAGCAGAGAAAGAGACTCCACTCTCCAGATACAAAATATATACCCCTTAACACCACCCCCAATGCACCACTTTCTCCCCTCACACCTTCCTGCCTCTAGTTACCACTCAGTTAATCCTATCAGGGATCAATTCACTGATTAGGTTAAGGTTGTGACCCAATCATTTCTTCTACAAACTTTATTGCATTGTCTCACACATGTACTTTCAGAGGACAACTCACATCCAAATCATAACAGGTGGAGTACATCTTATTCTAATTAAGGTCCCAGTTTTATGATTGTTCATGATGTGGAGATTCACTATGGTATATTTATACATGTACATAGGAAAGTTTTGTCAGATTCATTTCACCATCTTTTCTATTCCTATCCTCCTCCCTTTTATTCATCTTTGTCTAATCTACTGTACTTCTTTTCTTCCCCTTCCCCCTTGTTGTATGTTAACATCCACATATCAGAGAAGACATTCAACCTTAGGTTTTTTAGATTGGCTTATTTCCCATAGCAAAATAGTCTCCAGATCTGTCCATTTACTGGCAAATGTCATAAAGTAATTCTTTGTTTGAATTATTCCATTGTGTGTGTGTATATATATATATATCCCACATTTTCTTTATCCATTTAGTATGTTAAAAGGTACCTAGGTTGATTCCATAGTTCAGCTATTGTGAATTGAGTTACTATAAACATTGACGTGGCTGCGTCACTGTAGTTTGCTGATTTTAATTCTTTTGTATATATACTGAGGAGTGGGATAACTGGGACAAATGGTAGTTTCATTCCAACTTTTCTGTGGAATCTCCACACTACATTCCAGAGCAGTTCCACCAATTTGCAGTTCCACCAGCAATGTATGAGTCTACCTTCACCATACATCCTCGCCAACATTCACTGTTACTTATATTCTTGATAATTGCCATTCTGACTGGAGTGAGATGAAATTTCAGTGCAGTTTTAATTTGTACTTCTTTAATTTCTAGAGATATTGAAAATCTTGTCATATATTTGTTCACCATTCACATCTCTTCTTTTGTGAATTGCCTGTTCATTTCCTTTGCCCATTTGTTAGTTGGGTTGTTTGATTTTGGTGTTAAGTTTTTTGTGTTCCTTATATATCTTTCAGATGAATGCTTAATCTGAGGTGCAGGTGGTAAGATTTTCTCCCATACTCTAGGTGCTCTGTTCATATTTACTTTGCTGTGAAGTAACCAAATGTGGATATGTACACAATAGAATATTATTCAACCATAAAGGATGAATTTATGGTATTTGCCAGTACATGGATGGAGCTGGAGACTATCATGCTAAGTGAAATAAGCCAGTTCCCCAAACCAAAGACCTAATATTCTGACATTTAGATTCTAACACACAATAAGTGGGGTTGAGGGCAGAGAATAGAATTTCATTGGATTAGATAAAGGAGAATGAAGGGAAGGGAGGGAAGAATGGATTAGGAAAAGACAGTAAAGTGAATTGGACATAACTTTCCAATGTTCATACGAGTTCACAATCGGTGAAACTCTACATCATGTAGGATCATAAGAATGAAATCCTAATTAGGATGTTATACTCCATGTATGTATAATACATCAAAATATACTTATGTACATGTAAAAAAAACAAAAAAATTTTACAAGTTAATGAAAAATAGAATAAGACTGTATAAAGCTAAAAATGAAGATATGTATTTATAGAGTCAATCTATCAGCATTGCTGTGAACATATGCCACTTAATAGTGAACTGATCATGAAGCAAATACCTACCATGATAAACCAAAAATTTGAGAACTCTGCATATACAGTTTGCTGTTGCAGTTTAAAGAAAGACACTACATTACATCTTTAAAGATTTGTTGTGATAAAGCATCCACTGATCACAAAGCAGTGGAGAAACTCACTGATAAGTTTACCAAGGTCATCTGTTGAAAATCTGTCACCAGAACAAGTCTATTGAGTTGAACAAATAGTACAGTTTTGTCATCATTGCCCCAGAATGGCATTGAATACAGTTGATGAGACATATTATTGAAATTAAGGGTAGAATTACTGCGATAAGATGTGCAAATGCAGCAAACATTATGTTAATTTGCTGATATACAAAACATGTGTCCTTTCTGTTGTAAAAGTGATTTTATTAGCAGTTCAATATTATCCTAATGAATATGCATAGATTACCCAGTACATGGTTTCTGATTACTTTCACAAGGATTTTTATATTGGTGGCTTGTGTTCCCTGCAGGAAAGCTAAGTTGGATGACAACTCCAGTATTTGGTTATTCCTTGACAACTGTTCTATTCATCCTTTAGCAAAAATTCTCACTAAAAAGGACTATGCCATACACTTATCCTCAAATGTGACTTTATTAATTCAGTCATGTATTCATTCAGCAAGGGTATCCTTAGATCAATGAAGAGTACATATAAAAACCCTGTCAAACAGCTTGCTATAGCAGTAAACAGATGTGTAGACCTAGAAGGTTTGCAAAAAGTTTATCATGCAATTTGTTGAATATGCTGTTGCCAATGCTTAAAACACACCAACTAAACACAGTTGTGTGTGAATGGTCTAGGACTATGTTCAGTCCTGATCACGGACAGGTAGTGATTACTGAAGAATTCTTTGTGTCAAACGAGGAAAAAAAGTCTCTCTTTACATATGCAAAAAGTACATATCTTCAGAATTTATCAAAAAGCAGTAAGTACTGCTTATTAAAAATTTTAACATTAACAATTAGGCTCCAGTTCATTGATCAGTGATTGAAATAACCAAAATGGTTCTGAATCAAGGTGATCATAATACTGTTGAAGATGAGTGTGGCATTGTTGATACTGCAGTAAAAAAATGCCTGTAAGTGACATGGTGAAAATGTGTGATGGGCTTATTGATGGAGCAGCATGCATTCATTAAAGAATGAGAAGTCATGTCCATTTATAAAATCAAAGATGGGCTTTCATGACAAAAACGGTTGTTAATGAGGCAGGGAATCTTGTACGACACGTTTTAAAAAGCCTTTTAGCAGAATGCCTCCTCATCCCTAGGGAAATTTCTTTCTTGCTTCCTTGTCTATTCTCTGCTTCTGTTGCTTCCCTAAAAATGAAATACAATGTACAGTGACATTTTAATACGAACACAACTTCAAAGGTGAAGATGAAGGGTTTTTATGATTTGCTGTTGCATTAGTTAATATCTGGTACTGGCCTTCTGCTACTGTGCTGCTCAGTTATGCTTAATACATGACTATTTTCTCACATGTTACTGACATGATGTGATGAGTTGGATATGTGGTATCCCTCAAAAGCTCCTGTACTAATGCAAGAATATTCAGAGGTAAATGTTTGAATTATGAGATCTGTAACTTAATCTGTCCCTTCTAATATGAATGAACTGACTGGGTGGGCATCAGTAGGTAGGTGGGATATGTCTAGGGAAGGTGGATCACTGGATTGTGCATCTTTTCTGTGGTCCTTCCCACAGCCCCACCTCTGCTTTCCAACCGGCAGGAATGGAGCAGCACTCTTCTGCCATGATGTTCTGCCTAACCTTTGGTTTAGAGCAATGGATTTGGATTCCCATGAACTACATCTCTGAAACCAGGAACCAAAATAAACTTTCCCTCCTCTAACTTGTTCTTTCCAGGTGTTTTGGTCACAGTGAAAGAGCTAACTAACACATATGACATATTTTCACTATGAAGTATTTATGTGTGAATAACTATAAGTAAACTATTGCAAATTGGTAGCAAATAAATTCAGAGTCAGCAATGATGGTTATCGCGTTCCCTCTGCCCGCAGAGAGAGACACGACAAACGTCTGAAGCTTTGGAAGTTTATTGCGTACAGTCTTCCTTTCTTTCCTTCTTATCTATCCCTTTCTCTCGCTCTCTTTCCCTCTCCTGCACTTCACTCTTCTCCCGCTCGGCTCACGCCCGCTTGCACGCCTCTACTCCCAGCTCCTACTCCTACTCTCAGTTTCTTCTCTCTTTTCTTTCTCTTGCTCTCTTTCCCTCCGCTTAACTCTCGCCTGCTCCAGTCGCTCCGCTTCTCCCGCTCGGCTCACGCCTGCCCGCACTCTTCTTCCTCCCTTCTACCCCCCTCTCTCAGCTTCTTCTTCTCTGCTTCTTCTGCTACTTTCCTTTAGCTTCTTCTGCGACTCTACTCTCAGCTTCTTCTTACTCCCAGCTTCCGCCTTACTCCCCCACCCACCAAGCTTATATACACTTCAACCAATCAGGGGAGAGCACACGAGGTAAACGCGCGAACAGCTGCAGGTATAGAATAGGTAAACGAGGGGGGCATGCTCTAATCACATCGTTAACTAGCCAATCATTGGAATTCTCTGGTTGTTTACTGTATAACTGGCCCGCTTTTGGCTCAGCGTCAGGCGCCATCTTGACCGTGCTCGAGGCTGGGGGTCCTGGAAACCCCAACAGATGGTGTTTTCAAATCACCACAGGCTATCCAGGACATGAGTGGTAGGATGGTGACACCTTTATTTTCTGATGAATCAATGTACATAAATTTAGTTTCATGTACAAAATACTTAAATGTATACAAAATGAACTTTAGGCTATTTATATACAAAATATAAAAGCATTTTTTTAACTTATATCTCATCACTAAGACATATAATTATGTAACACAAATATTCCGAAATCCCTGCAAAAAAATTCCCAGACTAGAAAAAACTGTCTAAGCATTTTGAAAAAGGAATAGTCAACCTGAATGACATTAAGTTGTTGGTTTTTGTAGTTATTCCTTAGAAAGTTGTGGAAATTTCCCTCTTTTTTTATATTGACAGTTTTTATTATTGGGCAGCACTGGACTTTGACAAATGTTTTTCTGTATTTGTCAATATGGTCATGTGACTGAGTGTGTTTGTATCTAAGTTTAGGCAAATCAATGAATGATTAATTTAATTTTTGACTTTGTGTGTGTATGTTGCTAGGGATCAAATTCAGGGTCTTGTGCATGAAGGCAAGCACTCTACCACTGAGCTACATCTCAAGGCCCATTTATTGATTTTGGAATTCCAGTCCTCCTTAAGTAAGGGAATCTCATTTGCTCAGTGTTTCTTGGATTTTGTTTGTTAATGCTTTGCCTGATATTTGACATTGATGTTGATGATAGACATCAGTCTGTAGTTTCCAAATCTTATAAAGCTATTGCTTGGTTTCATTAAGAAAGTAATGTTGTCTTCTTATAAGGATTAGGAAGTATCCCCCTCTGCTTCTATTTTTAAATAAATTGATGAAAATTGATATGATTCCTTTCTAAAGTGTTTGGAAGAATTCACCAGTGAGCCCATGTTGGCCTGGCAGCTACTGCTAACAAAGGTGTTTAAATGCTGATTCAATTTATTTAATAGATATAAACCACATGTGATCATCTATCTCATATAACTTTCATTTTTGAATTGTTTCATTTTATCTAGGTTATTGAATTTGTGGACATAGAGGTTTTCCTAATATTCCTATATTTTAATGTGCATGAGCTCTTTAGGGATGACCAACTTTCATTTCAGATATTAGTAATTTCTCCTCTTGTGATGTCGTTATAACAATTTGTTGTTGTCATTGTTGCAGTTGTTAAGGTCAATTTTATTAATCTTTCCAAAGAACTAGATTGTACTGTCAGTGATTTCCCCTGTTGATTTCCTGTTTATGATTTTATTGGTTTACACTCTAATGTTCTTTCTTTACTTCTGCTTACCTTGGATTTAATTTTTTGTTCTAATTTTTTCAGGTGGAACCTTAGGTTATTGACTTGTATTTTTTTTCTAACATGTGCATTAAAGTGCTATAAATTTTCCTGTAAGCATTCTTTCTCTGCAACCCACAAACTTTAATAAGCTGTGTTTTCATTTTCATTTAGTTTAAGGCATTTTTTAGTTTGTCTTATTTTTTTTCTCCTTTCATACAGATGTTTAGAAGTATTATTTAATCTCCAAGTATCTGAGGATTTTTCTACTCACCTTTCTATTTGATTTCTTCTTTAATTCCATTGTAGTTTGTGAGCAGAAATTGTGTGATGCATTCCTTTAAATTGTTTTAGATAGACCATATTCTGGACCATGAAGTATATTTTGTTGAATATCCCATGTGAGCATAAGAGGAATATGTAAGCTGATGATGTTGAATGAAGTAGACTATAGATGCCACCAATAATCAACTGAATATAATTGACATTGCGTTCGAGTATGCCCTTACTGATTTTTGCCTGCTGTATCTGTCCATTTCTAATAGAAACTTATTAAAGTCTCTAACTGTAAGTAGTGGGTTCATCTAGTTCTCCTTATAATTCTGTTAGTGTCTAACATATTTTGACATTCTATTGTTAGGTGCATACATGTCAGGATTTATATAAAGGATACCTGAGCACATTATCATTATGTCATACCCCTCTTTGTTCCTGATAACATCCTTTGATCTCAAGTCTTTTCTCTCTGAAATTATTATAGCTACTTCTGCTTTCTTTTCATTGTTTTAGCTTGGCTCATCTCTCCATACATTTATTTCTAGTCCTTTTGTGTATATTGTTTCTGAATAGAAACTAGGTTTAATTTTACATTTGTTCCTCTATAGGTAAGGTGTGTTCTTCCTCTGATTTCTTTCAGGATATTTTGTCTTTGATTTCCATAGTTTAAAAATCATATGCCTGGGTTTTGTGTATTTTTGTTGTTTTGCTTTGTTTTCTATTTATCTTCTTGGAGTTCTCGAGTTTTCTGCATCTGCAATTGGGTGTCTGATATTCATTTGGAGAAACTCCTTCTGGAATTTTTATTCTATATATGTAAACATTTTAGTGTCCCCACAATTCCTGGGTTGGTTGATTTTATTTCTTTATTTTTTCCCCCTTCCATTTCAATTTTAGCCATTTTCTATTGATATCCTTAATTTCAGGGATTTTTCCTCAGCCTTCCCCACTCTGCCATTAAATTCATGAAATACAATCTCCTTTTCTTCCTTGGGGCTTTTGACTTCTGACATTTATTTTTAGTTTTTCTTAGAATTTCCATCTCTTTGCTTACATTGCCCATTCAGTCTTGCAAATCAGCTAGTTTATCCATTAGAGACTTTAGCAAAGTAATCATGATTATTTCAAATTCCAGGTCTGATAATTCTAACATCTCTGCATATATGAGACTGATCCTCATGCTGGTACTATCTCTTCAAACTGTGTTTGATATTTTTGCTTTTAATATATATATATATATATATATATACATATATGTATATTTTTTTTCCCGCTAATGGCTACACATGATGTTCATGGAAATAGGAATGCTGTAAATAAGAACTAAGTGATGTGGTAGAAAGGTGTGGGAGGGGAAGTGTTCTTTAACCCTAATAGACATCTCCATCTTTAACTGAACCTGAATCTCTGGGCTGTGAGCTTCATTCATGCTTCCCAGGTTTACTTCTCTTCTGAGGTGAGACAGGATGGCCAAAGTGAGTTGGTGTTGGGTATTTCCCTTCTATCACATGGAAAGTTGAAGCTGTCTTAACTTGGATCATTTTCCTTTTCCCAGGCACTGATAAAACCTACAAGGTTAAGCTCTGGCTAGTTTCTCCTGAGAGCAGACCTTGTTAAAAAGAACAGAATGACCTGGAATGTTTAAAATGGTTCCCTTATCCCTTCCCCTCTGGGAGTGCAAAAGAATTTTTCTGATATTCATGGAGGGAAGCTAGTCCAGCTGCTGAAGTAAAATCACAAAACTGCAAGGGCTCACAGTAACTGTCTCCCTGGAGTTATCTTTCAAGCATGAACTGAGATTTCAGAATTTATCAGTTATAATTTAGGTTTTCCTACCTCAACACTAGTTCCCACGTAGCTTTGTGTCCCTGGATTTCTGCTTCAAAAATCCATAAGCCTCTGCATTCACCTTTTAGTTTTTGCAATTTGGGCACAGTGGTTTGCCCTGAGACCATAACTAACAGAACTAGAAAGAATTGTTCCTTTTTTAGTTTTTTTCATCTTTTTTTTTTTTTTTTTTTTTTTTTGCACTTTACCTCTATTACAAAACTTACGGTACAGGAAATACAATTTCCACTTAATGTTCTTTATTAAAAATTTTTTTTAATTCTTTTTATGAAACAAGGTATATACATTCACAAGTTTCCCTTTCCAAGTACAAAACCACTACTACCAGTTTCTTAAGGGTATTTTGAGAAACTATATGTAAATATAAACATGCATCATTAAAAATAATAACTGGGGTGTGCTAAACCCCACTCTTCACATTACTTTATCTTGGACATCAAAGAGACAAGTGTTGTTTCATTCTTTTTAGTGGTTCCACAAAATGAAATGTACTGTAACTTATTTAACCGTATCCTGTCGCATTCCTTCTGCCCGCAGAGAGAAAACACGACACCTCAGTTGATCATCAGAGCTCTTTATCCTCAGATGATGATTTTACAAGGCAGTTACAGTTATATATATATGAATTGTGAGACAATCAGGTTACAGAGTTCAATAGTACAATCAGGTTAATCAGGTTACAGAGTTCAATAGTAAGATTACAGTATATCAAAAAGTACATAGTGGGCACAGATACAGAAGAACAATCAGTTATAGGATATGCAGGGAGAGCAAGATTACAATATAATACAATCAGAGCAACTAAAAGGCATATGCAAGCATAAGTCACTTTTGTCCAATCAAAGCAGTTCCTTTTGGCCCTGGCTCAATGCCGGGGCCGTCTTCCCAGACAGCGTCAGCTGCTGGCTTAGTGCCGGGGCCAGTTCTCACGACAGTATCAGTCATACATTGCAAACCAGGCTGCCCCGGCTTAGTGCCAGTTCCTCAATGTTGCAGATCATGCTGCCCCGGCTCAATGCCAGTCCTTAGTGTTGCAAACCAGGAGCCCCGGCTTAGTGCCAGGTGTCTCACTGAAGTCATTGATGTTCCTTGATGTTGCAGTCTGAGTTGCCCCGGCTCAATGCCAGGGTACAGTCCTTGTTGCAATCTATGTTGCCCCGGCTCAATGCCAGGGTACAGTTCTAGTTCAGTGTCAGTTCAGTGTCAGCCTACTGGCTCAGCGCCGGGGCTCCTTCTACAAGCAGTGTCAGCTGTTTGTTGCAATTCTATGTCTCAGCATCTGGGCCACACTGATGTCCTGCATCAGGGCCACACTGAAATCCTCAAGCCAGGTCAGGCTAGGATGGGGTCTGCAGCCCCCGACAGTATCCTATGCACTTAGTAATTAGTTTGTTTTGATATAGAAAAATATACTAAAATTAGTACTAACAGAATAAGAATTATGCATTTGGCAAGAAAGTGTTTAGAAATATCAAAGAATATTTGGCAATCAATATACCAACAGGGGATAGGGATGAGGATACAGCTCAATGGTAGAGTGATTGCCTAGCATGCTTAAGGCCCAGGGTTTGACTCCAACATCCCCCCAACACACAAACAATACACCAGTATACCTCTTGATCTTAATATTAAAAGAAATAACAAATGCCCTGAATATAATTACTCGATGTATCTCTTCTTAGCACACATGTGAAGGAAGTACAATACCATTTTCCCTATGCATGTGTGTTGACTGTTGAGGGAGTAATATAGTCACACACATCATTGGGAATGAAGGAGGAGGTGACAAGATGACACATGTCAGTTAACACCTTCTTTTCCTACAAGTTGCTAATTTCAAGGGTTACTCAGCATCATGGGTGACTTGAACCTCTTTTCAGAGCCAAATATCCATCTATTCTTAATAAAGCTACAGTACAGTTAGACTTATACAGCAAAGTAGATAGACTGCGGAAGTGCCTATTTCTATAACTGGACCAAAGAGTGTTAAGAGTTTTGTCATTCTCAATCCTTTTTCTTCAAAACTAGCACATCTCCCATTTTACCCCTAAGTTTGAAGGGTGATGTTTTGCTCTCCCTTTCCTGACACTTGACTCTTGACACCAGAGCCTTTAAAACCACACTGTTTATTAAAACTACATTTTCCTTCTTCATAGATTATGACCTCTTTTCCCATGGTAATGCAATCTGTTATTGACAATCCTTGAGAATCGTCCCATTAGTCACTAAAAATGTCTAGTCTCAGAGGCTGCAAGGCAAGAGCCTCGTCCCATACTAAGAAATCACTGCTGTAGGACTGATCCCTCATGGCTCTTCTGCTCATCACTTCCTGTGACTGTCAAGTGACCATATCTTACTACTAGTGAATTTTGCCCTTTGAATGTGTTTATTTTCCTTGGCCTGGTTCCTTAACTCCATGGCAAGCATACAAATGTGTGAAGCCTTTTTCTTTGTCTCAGAAAAAGACAATGGAAAACAAAGGTTACATCAAAAATTTAAATCCTAACTTCCAGGCTTGGAAAATGAAAGCAAGAACAGTTTGCTTTTTTTCACATTATAAACTTTAAAATCTGTAGCATAACATGTTGTCAAAGGAGAAATTTAAGAATAATTTTCTGCTTTCAAGGAGATTAACAATCTAACAGGAAAAGGACATAATAACTACAATATTGAATGTGATGAGGAATTTTAATATAATAAAGGTTACTATTTAGTGAGCACTTATTGTGTCAGGCACTAATCTAAGTATTTAACAGTATGAGTTCATTTAATCTGCACAATAACTCTATGAGGTACTTACTGTAATGGCCATTTTACAAATGAAGAAATTAAAGTAGGCAGAGAAGTAACTGGTAATAGAACACACAACTAGTATCATCAACTAAGTTGTAACTTTCCTGGGCTTCAGTGATTGGTAGCTGGCATTAAAAGTGAATATATTATTTGAAATGAATGTGCCAAATGACAAGCACCAGAAAGTCATTGGTTTACATTAATAGCAAGACCACCGAAACAAAGAATTCTTCAAAAAAGGAGTTACATAAAACTGAGCTATCTTCCTTACAAGAGAAAACGCCTTCCTTTAATCTTTCCTCTCCTTATTTCTCTCATTTTTAGCATAGAAGAAAATTTTCCTTTTATTTTACAGAGGTGGCAATAGGTTTGAATGATACAATGTTAATGTACATTTCATACCTCTGCATATTAATTAGAATTTTGAGTTAATCTTCTAAAAAAAATCAAAGGACTTTCCTACCATAATACATTATGAAACATAATACATTTTGAAACATAAGCTGGTTCAGGTGTAACAACAGGTTCTGCAGGGATAGGAGGAGGACCTGATGGTTCTAACATTTTGGTTCAGGTTCATCCAATTGTAGAAGCTCATCAAGAGCAAATTTTGCAGCATTGGATCTAGACTCCTTTTTGTTTTGTCCCCATCCAATCTTACATTGAAAACCATCCACAAAAAGCAAAATATAGTCCCATAACATTACCTGTTACAGTCTCCTTAAGGTCAAGCTGAACCCGCTGCATTTGTGCAAATTGGTGCAAGGCTGACACAGATTCATCTCTCCACATTTGTATTTCATTATAAATTCCTTGGGTACTTTCTTTGGAGGCAGGACAGGATGTGAAATAGACAAAAGACCTTTAGAAAGCAATGGTTCTGGAAAATGACCGGTCACTTGTGTAACCTTGGATGCCATACTGGACAAGCTGCAACTTTCCGAGGAGTATCCTGTGGGTGTGGTTACCGTCTGGGCTGATGGCTGAAAGGGCAAATTGTTTTTCAGCATCTGAGCAAAACTAGGGACCCTGGAACTCTGAAACCAGTCATTATTGCCAGGCGTCCTCTCACCGAGGCCGTCCTCCCCGCCGCTCTCTCGGCCAGACCCCGCGGCACGCACGAGGCCGGGGCAGGCCTGGAGCTCGCAGCTACCGCCCGCTGCCGCCATGGCGTCCTCCTTGGCGTGGACGCTCACCTCAGGCGGCTCTGCGCCCGCCAGGTTATTCATCTTTTACTTATTTAAAAATGGTAATAACTTCTTACATGCTAAACAACAACCGTTGTGTGTTTACATTTTAGAATTATTTCATTTTTCTTATTTAGGTATGATACAATTTTATTTCATTTATTGAGCCAATGCTTTGCATAGAGCTTTTGCCATTCAGAAATATTATGTATCTCTGTTGCCCAATATAATAGCCACTAGCCACATAAGGAGATTGAGTACTTAAAATGTGGTTAGTGTGATTGTTTTGTTAAATTTTACTGTACAATTAGATTTCAGTAGAAGTATTAGAAAGAATAGAAACTACAAACACAATCACTGACATAGGAAACAGTGCAATTTTATTCTTACAGAAAGCAAGGTAAGAGGTAAGGTAAGTGTAAATTTACTTTGTGTATCTCCTCCAAAGTAAATGAATTTGTATATTTATATGAACACTTTTATACATACACTCCCAAAGACGTAACACACATAGACATATATTTACAAGAATACTTTTTCATATTCTCAATAGTGTGAACATACACAAAAATGAGTGTAAAATATATTCGTACATAAACATACATATATATTTTACAGAGATGAACATATACAAAAGTACATATTTTATTTACATGTATATTGTTGTAAATTTCATCCTTCATCCCTAAACTTCCATATGACAGTTTCCTTCCTTTTGAAGAGCAACTTTCCTTGTGGCTGTGTCCTTTTAACTTCTGGATGGCACCTGTGTTCTTGAAGGATGTGCTCAGTAAGGTCACAGGGGTAGTTGGAGTAGGTTGGCAGTCATTTTTCCTTCAGTACACTTAGGATTTGTTTTCTATTTTCTCTGTTATAAACTTATTGAGAGTCCAAATATTTCTCCTTTGAAGATAGTCTCCTTTTTCCCCTAGCTTTTTTGTTAAAGTAAAATCTTAGATGTTCTACAATGTTATAGTGATAAATTTTGCTTGTGACTTTATTGTTTTTGTCTTTGGTGGTTTTTGTCCTATTTCATTTTATTTCTGGAAACCACAATTAAATTCCTTCAATTAATTTTGGAAATTTTAGATATATTTATTCTTACTCCCTTATTCTTTTAGCATTTCGAAGAACTAGAATTTTGGCCTCTGTTATTTATCTAATTCACTTAACATCCCTCCATTTTCTGCTCTTATTTCTTTTTGCCTTCATTTTGGATATTTATACCTCAAATATTTTCTAATCCACTAATCCCTCTTCAGGAGTTTTTAATAATTTAATCAACTGTTACATTCTGAGTTGTGACTGTTTTGTTTCAGAATTCTAGAAATCCTCTTTAAAAATCTTAAAATAAATCTCCTAAAATAGCTTAATTTCCGTAAAAACTGCTTTTATCACATATTTTACTTTGTAAACATAGTAAGCGTAGTTGTCTCAAGTTGTGCATCACAATTCCAATTTCAGACTGCTAGTAGTTATCTTCTCATGCAAGTGATAATTCTTATTCATGTTGCCTTGTCTCCTTGTTTCCTTGGTTAGTTTTGGTAGTATATGAAAAATTGTGATTAATATATTATTTTTTGAAGAATTGTTATTTGCTTCTTTCTGGTGCACCATATACTAAAGCCTTCAAGGGTGCCTTCACCAAGGTTTGGGGATTGAGCTATATTTAGGACACCCTGTGTTAGGGTACTGGTTTGCAGTTTGTGTAAATGCTATTTAGTGTCACTTACTGCTGATTCCAAAGAAGTAGAACTTTTGACCTCTACCCAAAATGTGAAGGTTTTTATCAGGATTACACATAGGTGTACCTTGGACCCCAACTTCTGTACCCAAAACATATTCTTGGCCTTTCATTAGCAATGGCAAAGACCAGCAATAGGCACAAAAAAGTAGTCTACTGACATAGATGTTTATCTTTTGCTTTTTGCCTAATCTTGGCCTGATAGCTTTGAAAATGAAAACAAACATATGAATAAAAATCAGACACTGTCCTATGAAAGTCTGTTTAAACTGAAGCCATAGCTAGAGCACACATAATGCAGAATAAAGCTGACCCATAATCTCTGGAGCTGGAAATAAAGACACACTGCCAATGATCACCTTTCTCAGTTTTTTTTTTTTTTTTCCTTTTTTTCCATGATAATTACAATGAAAGGCTGTCATACATTTCAACAGTTGGATAAAGAAAATATTCTAGACTGTTTTTACTTCAAGTAGATTTTGCTACTTGCATATCTTCATTTTCTCTTAAATATAATGGGACATGGGAAAGACAGTCCAGCAATCTAAAATCGCAACTATTTTGACATGAGATAATTTATGTAACTTCATTATAATTTTCCTATGAATGGGAAGTACATTTGTATTTTAAGAGTTTCTGCTAAATCAGTCCTTTCTTATGCAGACAAAAGCCTTCTAAAACTTATGTCAGATTTCTGTGTATTAATGTCTCCTATAGTTTTATATTTTAGCATCATTTATGCTATAGATATAACTTGAATTTTATGTAAAGTAACAAGTATTTTCTATACATCAAGTACAGAGGAATTTTAAGTCAAATCATTTAGAGAATAATCTTTTGAAAACGATCGTAAGCTCAGTGGAAAATATTTTCTAAACCTTTTATTGTATCCTATTCCTAAGTAGTGTTTAATTAGACAGAATATCTCCATAGTAAGTTGCCCTTAAAAAAAAAAAGAAAAAGAAAAAAGACTGTAAAATACTATACTCCTGAAATGCCCCATCTTTCTCTCAAGAACCTAAGCTAGCCAAGGCAAGGTGACAAGAGTGGGTCCAGACTGCAATGTCCAGATAATTACTATCTTGAAGGACACTGACTCACTTTTCCACATACATTGCAAACAGGGCAGACTAGTCTTATCTGTAAGAACTCCTTTCCTGCATGCACACCAGGACACCTACTCCTTGGAAATTTGATCATACAAGGAACAAAGCAAACTAATGTCACAGCTTCCATAGGCTTACTTAGAAAGCCTTCCCCTTGCATTAACTAGTGTGGAACTAAGGGCACAGTGGAGAGGATAAGTGCCACTCATTTGCTCAACCACCACCAGATAATGTATAAGGAGGGGTAGAGGTGCTATTTTCAAAGCACTGTGAGGAACAGAAGTGCGATCTATCTAGGTTGTCACCACTGGACCTTCTCCACAAGTATTTTTCAGTAAACCTATATCTCACATGACATCCCAGGGTACTTTTGTTGGTCTTTGGGTAAACTATCCCACTCCCTAATACAACAAGACTGAACTGAGCAGTAATAAACTAATGCATCTAAAATTCAAAAATTAATGTATTAGAATTTTTTTAAAAAGCAGATTACAAAAACATACACATTTCCCTTGGGAAGATATTTTATTGAATTTCTTTCATAAGCTTTCTAGTGGTGTGGACCAAGTTCCCTTAACTGCAGTGTGCAAGAGAAGAGTGATTAGATAACCAAAGAGTTGAAGATATTCTGCCAATGCCAAAGATCATAAGAATATAATGAAATAATTTTCATTTAGTTGTTTAAAAGCTGGTCAAATAAAGGACGATTATGCAATTAAGTCTAAATTTTCTGAAAGCAGCCTTAAATGTATTTTTCACTGGAGAAACTAGAATCAAAGGTGTTCTGGCCCAGTCTGTCCTATAGTCAGTAAGTTATGGGAAAGGGCCTTTGTGACTAAGGCCAGGAAGTAGAATTAAGAAGTCTTATGTATTATTAAGGAGCTTTTTCTTAAACTTTATGAGAGAGATAAATTGATGGCATTTGCACTAGTGTGGTTTCTCCCACAATGCAATGGGAAGACAGAGTAGTGAGCTTCATGTATTCTAAATTATTGGTTTAAGAGGTAATTATATTTTTCCATTAAAAATTAAAAAAAATTTATTTTGATCAAAAAAATCTATAGTAGCAAATTAGAAAATACTTAACCAGTCAGGCACCTTGTGGAATTGACTGTAAAGCACAAAATGATACTCTTTGAGGTGATACAAAAGCTCTAACTTTTTTTAGGTAATTTATGCATCATATACTTGGCAAAATGTATGTATCTGGTGAAAATTACTGTCAAAACTAAAAAAAAAAAAAACAAATACTGGACATTTTCAAAAAAGAGGTAACTATACTTATGGGGTAACGCTATTAATGCTGATTATTTCATTTAATCCTTAACAGCCCTCTTGTGAGTTTGAAAGCACTATTCTCTTATTCTCTTCTGAGGATGAAAATCCAAAAACTTTAACTAAATTTTTCATTGCCCTTAATTTAGCAAATAACAGATCAACATTTGGACCCAGCCAACGTGGTTCCAGAGTGAGCTGTTTTAAAACTGCATTTATGTAGCTCTTGGAATAAAAGGAAATACATACTAAGAGATCAAGTGATAACTTTGCCCCAAAAAGAATGCTTGAGATGAGATAGCTAAGGTCATGCAGATGTGAACACCCAGAGAGCAGGACTAGAACCCCTGGGCTTCACCAGGAAAACAGCAGTGCTGCTTGAGTAGGGAACACCCAGGCTCCAGTCCTGTCCAGATTTCCATGAGAAAGAATGGCGAAGGAATGGGGGCACTTGGAAAAGAGAATAGCAAATATGAATATCTAATAGACTGCCTGGCTTTGTGACTAGCAAGCATGCTTTGTGTTCTTAATATCAATTAGGTGGTTAATAAGGAACAGGTTGCTAGTGGCAACAACTGATTTCTCTGAATTTCACTTCACATTAATAAAATGTGATGCCCATAGAGTACAACATTTTGGTACAATTCCAGTGCGTCTTCATGACTCTTCAGCTAATTTTTTTTATTGAGCAAACTCTCAGAACAAGGTATATGTCAAGATAGAAGTTTAAATGAGGTAAGCAGAGAAAAACTGTAGTGAATGAACACAGAAATATATTTCTCACATACACTCAGGAGACTTTGTGGACTGGACTTTTGTCAGTCAACAAGGCACAAGAAGTGGATCAGAAAATCACACACTATAACTTTTGTATCTTCAGTCAAAAATATAATGTGATGTCTCAATATGTTGATACTCTTCATAAATTTTCTCAATGTCCATAAAATTACATATCATCCTCATTTGTAGGAATGGTCCTCTGAATTTTTCTGTTGGAGGTTTCTATGCTGTAATAATAAATATTTTCTCCCCCTTTGGCCTTATGCAGACAGTGAAATTTGTTAATTATCTGATTCACCAGTTTCTACTGTACCAACTAAGTCATCCTTTGATAGAAGAAAGCAGGAGCTGAGAGGAAATCAGATTTTTAACATCTGCCAGGACCAGCGATCTACAAAGGCCTGAAATCTGAGCAGCTTCTTCGATTGTTCAGCCAGGCATGAGCAAGAACACTTAGGTCAGTGAATTGTTCAGCTATTTATGTATTACAGTTGGCACCTATGGAGATACTTGAGGTGAGAAATAAGATTGCTTAATAAATTGCTTTCAAATACATAAATAAGCCTGCCCATGAAGTCTTTTTCTCAAAGAACACACAAAATAACCTTATGAAGCAATGCTTCTTTCCCTTGTCAAATTGGTTTTATTGTACA
This sequence comes from Sciurus carolinensis, assembly GCF_902686445.1. Lineage (NCBI taxonomy): Eukaryota > Metazoa > Chordata > Mammalia > Rodentia > Sciuridae > Sciurus > Sciurus carolinensis. The sequence continues at coordinate 1,910,505 of NW_025920130.1, read as the reverse complement.
AAAATAGCCATGATATTTTTGTTCACATAATATCCTCAAAATGTAACTCGGGCCTTTTCAATTACTGAAATTACTTTAATCACTTTGGTATACACTGGATTATTGCAAGTAAATCAACATTCCATTTTTATTAATTGAAGCAAATACAATATACTACTTGAAAGAAATTATCATGTTACGCTCCTTAGGAAAATTGTTCAAATGGATAGAGAATTTTAGTAGTTTAAAGATATTTTATTCCACAAACTCAAAAAGCCCTGATGGTTTCAAGTGGTGAATTTGAAGAGATAAATTCATGTCACATATTTCTTTTGCATGTTCTTTGGAAACCTTTATTTCTAACAATGAAGTGAAAGAAAGTTACTTTAAATTAAAAGACAAGAGAACTGAGATTAATGCAGTTCAAAAAGTAACCCTTTAATTGGACAAGGAAAACATTTTTCAAGGATTCTAATTATTTCTTTTCCTTTTCTTTTCTTTTTTTTTTAAGGAAGGCAAGTACCACATTTCAGTATTAGAAAAATAACAGGGAAAATAATTAAAGGACAGAAAGCAATTACTTAAACATTTTCCAGGTTCAGATTTTAAAAATCTTACTTTAAATTCTAACTCCAATTCCTCCAACCTTCAAATTTCACATACTACTTTGCAAGTATTTCATATACTACTCATGTCAATATATACTGTGAATTGAACCAGGAATAAGTGAAACTCTACAATACTCTATTATTGGTACAAATAAGAGAAACTCTAAAATATTTTAAAATAAGATGGGTCACATATCTGCATTTGAGAACATAAATGAGGATTTAGTTCAGTATAATGACCACAGGTGGCAAAGAACTGTGGAAAACCTGCGTAGAAAGGAAAACTAAAAAGTTCAGATGCATTACAGGTTTATAACAAATTATTTAAAAATTTATTCATTGCATTATTGTCAGATGAGTCATGATACTTCTTTTAATATGATGCTGTGTAAAAGTGAAAAGAAGAATACTATTCTACCTCTTATTTTGTTTTGTGCTCTTTGCCAAACTTTTTGATCCAGGTGTTAAAGCTCACACAAATATTTATACTTTAAAACCATCACTTGTCATCTCCAGTAGCTAATTGATATCTAACATGTGATTGTTTTAGAAATCTTGAAAAACTAAATTCATAAAGAAATTGCCAATAAACCACTATCATTTAGTAAATAGTTCAGAGTTTCCAGACTCAAGGGAGACCTAAAGTCTTTGACCTTAACATGCATGGAGTAACCTTTAACTTCAAGGAAAATGTCATGAAATGAGATGAGAAACGAGAGTCCTTTTGTGTTTCAAAAAACTTTGAGTACACAGGAAAAGATAAATTATTCTCTATGTGAGGACCTGAGTTACCTCTGAGAAGAACAGACTATCTACCTTCATCTCTTACCTTATGTTTGAGCAAACATAAAGTTAGTGATATACATGTATCTTTATGATAAAATGTTCTTGACAGTCTTTCCCACTTTCAGTGCATAGGAACAAAGGACTTCCTGGCAGCTCCAAGTTACGTATGGTCTATATGACTTGGAACCAGTAAAATGTCATGAGTCAATTTCATGTGTAATCATTTAATGGAAGGGCTGCTGGAACTGTGGAAGCATAGACTGATGTGGACATGGGATGCAGACAAGTTGCCCTGAACAACTGTCTGAATGCACAGTAGATTAACCATGAACAAAAAGGAAGCCTTTGTTTTTAGTCACTGAGATTTAGAAGCTCATTTTTTTCCATGATATGGACAAACTAATCCTGACTTAAATAATCATTTTTCTCCAGCAGATTCCAGATTACCCTCCTTCCTTTCAGGCTTTCTTCAAGAAAGATGATCAGTCATTCATCCTATCAAACTAAGTGAATCTTGCTTTTTTTTTTTTTTTTTCTTATATTCCACAGTTCTAAAAGGACTGATTAATGAGAAGATAAGCTAAAAACAAGAATTAGTGTTTAGAAAGTACACAGAATAAAACAAATTTTCAAATGGGAATTTAATTTACTATCATTTTGCCAGAAAAGAATTGAACTGAAACCTCTGGTTTTGTGGGTCAGAATCCTGCTTTTATAATGCATAAAATAGGGCTATCATGCTTCCTGCCTAAGTCTTGGTACATTTGCTAAGTATCTCCAAATACAAAATATCATGAAAGTAATTTCTGCAGCACTCCTTGAAATAGTGTGACTAATCTCTCCCTTCTGCCACCAGCATTTATAACATTACTATCCATTTCTACTGGTTTTCAGTGCTAAAAAAATTGTCTCTCTAGTTGCTTCTCCAGGGATAAATTGTTCAGTAATTTATTGAATTCCTAATAAGTTTCCGTAGTGAGATTAGGTATCAATTTGAGAAGGTATTTTGTGCTACTGTACATGAAACATTTTAAAATGTATAATCCTTCTCAGTAGTTACAATCTGGTCAGAAAGCAAAGCTATCTATAAAAATCACCTCCAGCAAAAAAAACATAGTAATCAACATATCTGTGTCAAAGTAGTAATATTGTCAAATGCAAAACCATGGACTGGTTAAGTGTCATTCTTGAAGGCCACATCTTTGATGCAGAAGATGAATTCCTTACTCTTGTTTTATGTGATCTGATGTTGAATGCCTATATATTCCTCTTGATGAATTGAGTTTTTAGTCAATATATAATGACTTATCTCTTTTTACAGTTTTTTACTTAAAGTTGGTTTTACTTGATATGAGTATAGCTGCTCCTGCTCACTAGTTTTTTCTGTTTACATGGATATTTTTACCCCTCAGTACTGGGGTCTGAAGCCAGGGGCAGCTTACCACTGAGATATACCCTGGTCCTTTTAAATTATCATTTGATACAAAGTTGTGCTAAGCTGCTGAGGCAAGCCTTGAACTTGTGATCCTCCCACCTGATCTTCCTAAGCCACTGGGATTACAGGTGTGAACTTGTGGATGAGTACGACAGAGTTAGTTGGGCATCATACGTTAGCTTTGATCCTGTGTTGGCTCAGAAGTATGGTGTTTGTCCAGCTCCTTCAAATCTAATCCTGGTCAGTGATTGTGGTTGCCTCAGTGAGCTCAACTATGAATCCTAGTGGCTGCTGTATTTTTGTCGGTGGGGGTGCTGCCATCAAGTTGGCTAATGGGCCAGGCACAAGCATTTAAAGGGACTGCAGGCTGACTGTGTGGCAGGCTCTCTGGTGGGTAAGGTTACCAACTGAATGGCTCTCAGGCTGGGCTCTGGTACATGTAGGTGCTATGAGCTGACCAGTTGGGTATTATGCTCCCAAGCAGAACAGAGCTGCTTCCTGCCTGGTAGTTGTGCCAGACCAGGGTGTACTTAGGACCGGCAAGTCCACTGGCTGGGGAGATAGAACCAATACCTGTCTGGCTATTGAAGGGGCATATACTTATGTGGGCGCATTAGAGCTCCAGCTCTATATTTGCTTTCTTTTTATCTTTTTTTGGTTGTTAGAAAAACTAGGGGTAGTAGGAACATACCTCAACATTGTAATAGCAATCTATGCTAAATCCAAGACCAACATCATTCTAAATGGAGAAAAATTGGAAGCATTCCCTCTAAGAACTGGAACAAGACAGGGATGCCCTCTTTCACCACTTTTACTCAACATAGTCCTGGAAACTCTAGCCAGAGCAATTAAACCAAAAAAATTAAAGGGATATGAATAGGAAAAGAACAACTCAAACTATCACTATTTGCCAATGATATGATTCTGTATTTAGAGGAGTCAAATTCTACCAGAAAACTTCTAGAACTAATAAATGAATACAGCAAAATAGCAGTATACAAAATCAATACCCATAAATCAGATATATTCCTATTCACCAGTGATGAATCCACTGAAAGAGAAATTAGGAAAACTACCCCATTCACAATAGACTTAAAAAAAAAAAGGGAATCAATCTAACAAAAGAGTTAAAAGACCTCTACAATGAAAATTACAGAACACTAAAGAAATAAATTGAAGACCTTTTTGAAGAAGAAAAGATCTCCCATGCACTTGGATAGGCAGAATTTAAATTAATATTGTCAAAATGGCCATAGTACCCAAAGCTTTATACAGATTTAATGCAATTCCTGTTAAAGTCCCAATGACATTCTTCCTAGAACTTAGAAAAAGCAATCATGAAATTCATTTGGAAAAATGAGACCCAGAATAGGTAAAGTAATCCTTAGCAAGAAAAGTGAAGCAGGAGGCATCATGATACAGACCTTCAACTATACTACAGAGCCATAATAACAAAAAAGGCATGGTATTGGCACCAAAACAGACACATAGACCAATATTACAGAAGACAGAGACAAGTCACATAAATAGTTATCTCACAAAAAGGCACCAAAAACTTATTGGAGAAAAGATAGTCTGCGACATATGCATTTGCTTTCCTTCTGGGAAATTCCACCTATTCCCTGGGGAATGAAGCATCACACAGATTTGGAAACCAGGGTGTTAATCTTTCTGTTGAGAAATGTGGCTCTAGAATCGCCAGTGTCAGTACAGTGGAATCATAGTGGAATAATCAGAAAGGAGATATGCTGTAACCATGATCTCCCAGGGAAGCTGCATTCTAGCAGGGGGTGATCTGAAGATGATGCTAAGATGTAGCCAATAAGGTCATAGGAGGTGTGCAACATGAGCTCATTCTTTATATAACTCCCTCAAACTGTATTTAGAACCTGAAAAGACAAGGAGTCTCCTGTAGTAGAGACTAGAGATAATTACAGTGTAATGGGGACTACTTGGGGGTCCCCGCTTACCTTTCCCCATAGGGTTTTGGGGTGGGTGGTGTAGAAGGGGCAGAATGCTTCACTCTCCCCTCGATAATGCTACCTTTAGGATTTTACACTGTGCAGGTATCTTAGCATTTCCCCGCTACTCCTCAGTATATTACCACAGTGAGTCCATTGGAATATACTTGTCTGTACTTTGTGATATTCCTTTTTGGTTAGAGGGAAGGAGTGGGGCACTACCACCTTGTTCTCCACATTTTAAAAAAATTCATTGACAACAAATTTTTCCTCAAATCATCCTCCCCCCACCCATAGTAAAGTATGATTTATTTTCACTTTCTCAAGTTTATATTGTAAATGTTTATACCAATATTAAGTTGAAGGAAAAATCATTGAATTTTAGTAAATCAAATGCTTATACATATGTTCTTAGCTTTGGGAAATTACCAAACAATGTATTTGTTAACCGTGGATACCATTAGAGTGGAATGAATAATTTAGTTGATTTCTCACTTCATCTACTAAGACATTTCTCAAATAGATGTTTTTTCCTAAAGAGATTTAAAAAACAAAAAAATAACTTCAGTGTTTAAGCAAGGAGAGGTTTTAAAAATGCAGTGATTGAAAGATTTGTGAAGAATCAATAAAAGGAGAAAAATATCAGAGTGAAATATTGTGAAATATAATAATGTAAATGCTGGACAAAATTTTCAAAGGTGAGAAAATTAAATACAATAAGAGTAAACAATTTTGTAGTGCCTACTATATTCCAAACAATTTTTGAAAGAATTTTAAATATTAACACACTTAATATCATAATACACCATGAGAAAATTTCTATTTAAATAAATCCCCATTACAAAACAATGAGGGGGCACAGAAAATTTTAATGACTTGCCCAAGGTTATGTGTTTGCTAAGTGGCAGATAGAATTCAAACCCAAACCTTCTGCCTTTAGTGTTAATTTTCTCAAGCTCTTTTTTGTGATTGTCTTCAATAACTAGTAATATAAATGGAGTAAATCTTAATTTAAAAGATAAGAATAGCAGAGGACATTCTAAAAAAAAATCCCATTTTGGGCTATCAAGTGGAATTACTGAAGATATAAGGGCAGAAAAATACTAAACAGAATAAGAAGGATAAATCTGGCAAGTATTAATCTGAACAAAGTTGGTATATTTGAAGAGTTATTAAAATCAACTAAAATAGTTTAAAATATATCTAAATACTAGAGAGAAGAAATATTCCTAGTATTTAAGTCTTCAACTTTCCAGGATTATGAAAAAACAATATAGCTGAATACAAACTGAAAGATTGATATAAGGAAGAAATAAACACCTTTTATCTCATTTCATAATTGAGTTTCAACACAAAATACAAAATTTAAAATATATAATTGATTCTTATTAATTTAGTGTGAACACATAAAAATTGCAACCAGTGGACTGGGGATATAGCTCAGTTGGTAGAGTGCTTGCCTCGCATGCACAAGGCCCTGGGTTCAATCCCCAGCACCACCCACAAAAAAAAAAAAAAAAAAAAAAAAAAAAATTGCAACCAGTGACTGAAGAATACATGGAACTCGTTAAAATCTTAAAATCTGAAGTTCCCTAGGCCAGATACCACATGTTATGAATTCCCATGGTTTAATATTCTACTGACCTGGAGTTGAAACATAATCTAGTTTGATTAGTAATTATCAAAATAAAATTATTGCTAGAATTTTAAAAACATAGTCAAGCTATGAATTAAGAATAAAATATGAAAAGCATAATGTATAAGGAATTAATATATCTAAAACTTAGGGATAATGCAAATGTAGCAATTAGATAAAATTTATAATCTCAAGTATTCACATTAAAATGATGAAAAATTCAAATGATGAAAGTTATCAACCAGTTTTATACGTGAAAACAAAAATTGAGTTGTTTCAAAGAAGGAAAGAATGGATGGGAGAGAGGAAGAAAGGAAGGAAGCAGAAAAATGTTTATAGAACTTAATGAAATCAAAATTCAGCAGGGAATTGACATACTCAAGAATTTCCTCTCAAAATAAAAATAAAATTGATAGCAATCAGGTAGATTAATTTAGGCAAAACAATAATTTAGGCATAAACTATTAAAAGAATTAGAATAATATGAAATTTCTGCAGATTCATTTGAAAACTTAAGTAAACAAATGAATACATTCCAAGAAAAAAATCTTAATTACAACAGACACAAGAAGATAGAGACACACACAGCAAAAGAGAATACCACCCCAAACCAACTACAGGACCCATTTGTTTTATAGTTATTTATAACAATTCACAGGTAATTCCAAATGTAAGCAAACTCTTACAAAGTATAGGACAGAAAGGAAAAATGATACATCTGTTTATTATGTTGCCATTAAATCATCAGTGTCAAAACCATATTTACATGTAGAAGAAAGTCATGAATATGGAAGAAAAATCTTAAAATTAGCAAACTCCTTGTAATATATAAAAGGGACAATGCATTGATTTAAAGTTTTTATTTCTGAAATGCTTATGGACTAAAATTGTGAAAGAAAATAATAAATTTCTTTAAATACTTTTTATGGTTTGGATATATGCCATTTTCCCCAAAGCTCATGTGTGAGACGATGGAAAAATTTTCAGAGGTAAAATGATTGGATTGGGAGAGGTGGAACCTGATCAGTGGATTAATCCACTTGAATGAATTAACTGGTAGTCATTATAGGAAGGCAGGTTGTAGCTAGATAATTAGGTAACTGGAGGCATGCCTTTGGGGGTTATATTTTCTCACTTACACATTTCTCTTTCTCTCTCTGCTTCCTGACTATTATGAACTGAGCAGCTTTCTCTTCTAGCACACTGTTCCGCCATGATGTTCAGCTGAGCCAAAAAAACACTTTTCCTTCTCTAAGTTGTTATTACTGGATCTTTTGGTCACAGTTGCATATTATTTTAGTCAATTTATGTATTAATTTTTTTAAAATATCAGTTGTAATTCCTCTCAAGGGTGAATTAAATAGACTGATATGTGAAAGGCATCCAGGGAGCTCATATTGCAGTTAATCTTCTGTTTCTTAAGATAGTTAATGAGTGTGTTAATGTCTGTTTCACTATTATGTATTAAGCTGGTCATAGGCATTTACAACCCCATAATGTAGAGAATTGGAAATAACAGTTTTAAAATCAAGGATTGGGAGTCAGAAAACCTGACTTCAAGACTGTGTCCTCACTAACTGCAATGTTCTGGGCACATTTTCCCATCACTCAGCAAGTTTACATAGATTAGTAACTCCAAAGTAAAAATATTTATAAAGAATTTACGAGAGATGTACTAAACAGAGGAAGGAAGTTCATCACAGGGTGTCTAAAATATGCTTCTGCTACTTTTATGAAAAGGGAAATTAAAAATCTTTCTATCCTGTTTTATAACTGTGCTGATTTTATTATGGAAAATGAGGTGGCATTTTAAAATTACTATCTCAGCCCTTAGCTATCCATTTTCAAACATTTCTTTAAACCCCAATGTTTAAAGGGTAAGGTCCACACGCTCTTGAATTAAAACCTCAATAATATTGTCCTAATCTTCTTTGGGGTATTTCTCCTTCCATTCTTGTTGCTTCTCTTGTGCCAAACTAGCTCATATGTAGGGTAAGGGGTACAGAGTCAAGACCCAGACTTCGGGAGTTGGGTGGAAGCAGGTTTGTTGCGAGCAGCCTGCAAACTCATTTATTGCAGAGAGAGCTATACATTTTATAGGTTTCTTGCCCAATCACAATGCATCATGGGGGGTCAGATCACCAGGTTCCTAAATGGGTTTCCTTGGTAACCTTGAGTCAATTTTGGGAGTTGTATGCTTTCCTAGGAGACCCGAGCAGAATGCTCCTCCCCCCAGCTATTCCTGTGGGGTCTGAAAGTGCGAAGGTTTTCCTTACATACTTGAGATGTTCACTACTGACAGCCAAGAACTAGGATCTCTCCCAACACATTCTCTTCTGTGAATTCTGCTCTGTTAAGGTCCCAAATGATTCTTTGATTTTCCTGCCTCCTAGTGTTGTCTCCTTGCATTGAAATCCCACAAATTCAGGATCCAGCTGAAACTACTCTCCTGATGACAGAGATCGCCTTAATTTTACTTCTCTGGAATATATTTCTTCTAAACTATTAAATAGTGGCAGCATGTGTGTGCAAAGTAATCAAATAGATTTAGCAAAGAGGAAAAAGTCTTCTATTACATTTATTATCTATCAAAATTAGGAACACTTAATATGTGGATTAATTACAGCAGCACAGCTATGCAATTTATAAATTAATATACTTACGAGGATGAGTTTTTTTCTTAATTGTAACAAAGAACTAACAATTTATAGTACTCAAGTCTTGCCCTTATCCTTAGTTATCAATCTAACATTCAACTTATTTAAAAAGTAGTAATAAATAAAGCTATATCATAGGTTTAATGAGTAATGTATGAAAATTTTAGATAAATGTAAAATTAATAAACGAGTGTCTGACAAAGTGAGGGTTCTAGGGGCTAGTTATTTTTAGTACTGTCATTTATTTTAAAGCACAGGTCTATTTTAAAATAAATTGATCTACCTCCCCCTGAGGCAGCAATTTCTATGGCCAAACAGACTGAGCAAAAAGTCTCCAAGACACAATGAAAAATCAACATAACAATAAAGCAAAGCATGTACTTTGATTCCCAGAGCTCAGACCCATACACATTTTATATTCCCTTCTTTATCAACTTTGATATAACAAACTATAAATGCTTTTCTTTTTAGGAGAGTTTATGTTCAAAGCTCTATCTAGAAAAAAGCTAGCACATGACAGACAACCCAAAACTATAGTCAGTATTCTATGAGATAAATGGCAAAAATAATTTTTCATGTAAATTTAGAAAACTATTTCTGATACCAAGTGAATATATAAGCCTCAGAATAAAATCTTTTATTTTCAGAAATTTGTAGAACTACACATTATGCTTTCTTTTTCACCTTAAAAACAGTCATTTGTAAAATCATTCCCTATACTGAACTTATATCGTATCATTTTTATGTAAAACAAATAATCAGTAATTAATATTTGTGTACAACCTGACATTTGACAGAATAAAACCAAGATAAAGTAACTTCTTCAAAATAAACAGGGAAAACTGAGATCAATTTTTAATCTGATTCCTTCCACCTTCTAAGAAACCAAAGTTTTAAAAAAAGTCATTAAATTTGAGTATAATTTACTAAATGATTACAACCATAAGCCTAGATGAATGTAAAGTAAACATGGGACTATTCCTTAAACTGTGGACTATAAAGGGACTAAAAGAATAGAAGAATAAAATATTAAAAGTACATTAATCCAGGATGCTCAAAATTTGCTCTTTGGGAATTTCAGAAAGGAAAAAGAAAACAAGTAGGAAATTTGTAAAATAATTTCATATTGTTTCTTTGATAAAGTGGAATGAACATATCTATATGAAAAAGCAAAATCTAGCCTGATTCCAAATAGGGCAGATGTTAAAAGACCTGTGTTCTAAACTTAAGTATGTTTAAAAAAAAAAAAAAAAAAAGAGGAAAAACAGGACAGCTTATAACAATATAAATAGAATGAAGACAGAAATCAGATATGTGATCAACTACTTTGGTTCTTAGAGTTCAAGGGAATAGAAGTTCCCTTACACTTTTAAGAGGAAAGATTTTGAACTTATGATTGGATACCCTTTCACATTGTCTGTGTAAGAACAATATAATGACATTTATCAATATACAAAATCTCAGGAAAAGTTTACCTAATAGATAAACATGTGTAGAAAGTCATTGGAAGGAGGGAGTATAGATATGTTTTAAAGTAACAGAATGTTTTCTAAAGCAAGAGTAACTGGAGGATGCCATCTCCACAGCTGGATTTGAGAACCTCACCTTGAGGCATGTGAAGAGTGACCATAGGAGAGAGATCATGGAGGTGTCATACCACAATGTAGAGAGTTGTTTGAGAATTTTGAAGTTTGGCTAGACAATGCAGGAAAGAAAGTCATGAATATGGTAGGACATCAAATGATGCCCAAGATGAGAAGTTAGTGTTCTGTACTACCATAAACAGCATTACCAGAATTTCAAAAATAGAAGTACAGGGTTTTTTTTTTATTATTCTTTTAAAATAAACTACAGATGAAAGCTATGGTATTTAATTATGATTATAAAACAGAATGTAGAAATATTCAATCATAAAATTATGAACATAAATGTACAACTACTGAGGTTGAGAGGTTAAAATGGAAAAATAAAACTTGCTTATCAGTTTTTTTAATAACTTTCAAATTGAGGTAACAATGAACTTAGTGTAGGAAACTAGTGATCACAGCTACACACTAATAATGAATGTCATAGGTAAAGATAAGGTTTTCATAGGAGTGGGAAAGTGACCTAAATTCTCATCCATGATTATAGGAAGTCAATCATTTTTAAACATACATGCCAATTTCTATTTTACTCCACACCTGTTGTTTAAAGATGATGCTTTTTAGTTTACTATAAAAATTAAAAAGTTTGCTGGCCATGGAGGCACACACCTGTAATCTCAGTGACTGGGAGACAGAGGCAGGAGGATCACAAATTCAAAGCCAGTGTCAGCAACTTAGTGAGGTCCTAGGTAATTTAGCAAGAGTTTCTCTATATTTAAAATATAAAAATAAAAAAGGGCTGGGGATGTGGTTCAGTGGCTAAGCCTGGGTTCAATGCTTAGTACAAAACTTTGTTCTTTGTTGATTTTTGCATTATTTGACTTAAAAATGTTGACATTTTTGCCAGTGCAGATTCCAGGATGCCTGTAATCCCAGTGACTGGAGAGACAAAGATTGCACATCCCACGCCAGTCCCAAGAACTTAATGAGACCTTCTCTCAAAATTTAAAAAACTAAAATAAAAAGGACTGGGCTTATAGCTCAGTGCTAAAGTATTCCTGAGTTCAATCCCCAGTACCAAAAACAAAATTACATTTTTAATTATATTATAAAATAAGGTGATTATATTATTGATCATTCCCTTGTATCAGTAAACTACCTCCTCAACACAGAATAGGAATTTTTGGAGCTATCACTAACACTGTAAATGAGTTAGAATAAATTACACCTATACTAGTAAGGTTTTGAATTATTGGTCACTTTTTAAGAACAAATTGTGTCTCTCCAATCAAGTCTCTTTATATGGTCATAAAGTGTTATATAATTATGCACATATATTTCTTTGTAAAAAATTATAAGCATTTTATATTCATATAAAAATGACTTTTTAGTTCTTTATATAACAGCAATTGAATGTTATATGATAATGATACTAATATTCACATTAATTTTATAAATAGCATATTAGTGAATTCTGTCAGGTTTTCCAAGGATATATAGATGGTTATTAATATGTCTTTAAATATGTCTTGCTTACCTCTGGTCATTCTTTCAAAATAATATTAAGGCATATTAATAACAACAGATACCTATACCTGGCTGGTAGTAATGCTTCTTCTACCTGAATGAAGATTTTCTTTAAGCCACATTGTTTTTCTCCTTTTATTTTTTTTTTATTTTTATTTTTTTATTTTTATTTATTTTTTATTTATTTATTTTTTATTGTGAACAAATGGGATACATGTTGTTTCTCTGTACATAGAGTAAAGGCATACCATTTGTGTAATCATACGTTTACATAGGGTGATGTTGGTTGATTCATTCTGTTATTTTTTCCCCTTCCCCCCACCCCTCCCATCCCTCTTTTTCCTCTATACAGTCCTTCCTTCCCCCATTCTTGCCCCCCTCCCTAACCCTCACTCTAACCCTAAAACTAACCCCTCCCACGCCCCATTATGTATCATCATCCACTTATCAGTGAGATCATTCTTCCTTTGGTTTTTTGAGATTGGCTTATCTCACTTAGCATGATATTCTCCAATTTCGTCCATTTGCTTGCAAATGCCATAAATTTATCATTCTTTATGGCGGAGTAATATTCCATTGTATATATATATGCCACAGTTTCTTTATCCATTCATCAACTGAAGGGCATCTAGGTTGGTTCCACAATCTGGCTATGGTGAATTGAGCAGCAATGAACATTGATGTGGCTGTATCTCTGTAGTATGCTGATTTTAAGTCCTTTGGGTATAGGCCAAGGAGTGGGATAGCTGGGTCAAATGGTAGTTCCATTCCAAGTTTTCTAAGGAATCTCCATACTGCCTTCCAGAGTGATTGCACTAATTTGCAACCCCACCAGCAATGTATGAGTGTACCTTTTTCCCCACATCCTCGCCAACACCTGTTGTTGCTTGTGTTCTTGATAATCGCCATTCTGATTGGGGTGAGATGGAATCTTAGGGTAGTTTTGATTTGCATTTCTTTTATTACTAGAGATGTTGAACATTTTTCCATATGTTTGTTGATTGTTTGTAGGTCTTCTTCTGTGAAGTGTCTGTTCATTTCCTTAGACCATTTGTCGATTGGGTTATTTGTAGTCTTGGTGTTGAGTTTTTTGAGTTCTTTATAGATTCTGGAGATTAGTGCTCTATCTGAAGTATGATTGGCAAAGATTTTCTCCCACTCTGTAGGCTCTTTCTTCACATTGCTGATAGTTTCCTTTGCTGAGAGAAAGCTTTTTAGTTTGAATCTATCCCAGTTGTTGATTCTTGCTTTTATTTCTTGTGCTATGGGAGTCCTGTTGAGAAAGTCTGGTCCTAAGCCGACATGTTGAAGATCTGGACCTACTTTTTCTTCTATAAGATGCAGTGTCTCTGGTCTGATTCCGAGGTCCTTGATCCATTTTGAGTTGAGTTTTGTGCACGGTGAGAGATATGGGTTTATTTTCATTTTGTTGCATATGGATTTCCAATTTTCCCAGCACCATTTATTGAAGAGGCTATCTTTTTTCCATTGCATATTTTTGGCCCCTTTGTCTAGTATGAGGAAATTATATTTATTTGGGTTTGTGTCTGTGTCCTCTATTCTGTACCATTGATCTACCTGTCTATTTTGGTACCAATACCATGCCGTTTTTCTTACTATTGCTTTGTAGTACAGTTGAAGTTCAGGTATTGCAATACCCCCTGCTTCAGTTTTCCTGCGAAGGATTGCTTTAGGTATTCTGGGATTCTTATTCTTCCAGATGAATTTCATGATTGCTTGTTCTACTTCTGTAAGGTACATCATTGGGATTTTAATTGGAATTGCATTGAATCTGTATAGCACTTTTGGTAGTATGGCCATTTTGACAATATTAATTCTGCCTATCCAGGAACATGGGAGATCTTTCCATCTTCTAAGGTGTTCTTTAATTTCTTTCTTTAGTGTTCTGTAGTTCTCATTGTAGAGGTCTTTCACCTCTTTTGTGAGATTGATTCCCAAGTATTTTATTTTTTTCAAGTCTATTGTGAATGGAGTAGTTTTCCTAACTTCTCTTTCTGAAGATTCATCACTTATGTATAAAAATGCATTGGATTTATGAGCATTGATCTTGTATCCTGCTACTTTACTGAATTCACTTATGAGTTCTAAGAGTTTTCTGGTGGAATTTCCTGGTTCCTCTAAGTATATAATCATATCATCAGCAAATAGGGATAGTTTGAGTTCTTCTTTTCCAATTCGTATCCCTTTAATTTCTTTGGTCTGTCTAATTGCTCTGGCTAGAGTTTCAAGGACGATATTGAATAGGAGTGGTGAGAGAGGGCATCCCTGCCTTGTTCCAGATTTTAGGGGGAATGCTTTCAGTTTTTCACCATTAAGAATAATATTAGCCATGGGCTTAGCATAGATGGCCTTTACAATGTTAAGGAACGTTCCCACTATCCCTATTTTTTCTAGTGTTTTGAGCATGAAGGGGTGCTGTATTTTATCAAATGCTTTTTCTGCATCTATTGAAATAATCATGTGATTCTTGACTTTAAGTCTGTTGATGTGGTGAATTACATTTATTGATTTCCTGATGTTGAACCAACCTTGCATCCCTGGGATGAAGCCCACTTGATCATGATGCACTATCTTTTTAATACATTTTTGTATGCGACTTGCTAAAATTTTGTTGAATTTTTGCGTCGATGTTCATTAAGGATATTGGTCTGAAATTTTCTTTCCTCGATGTGTCTCTGTCTGGTTTAGGTATCAGGGTGATATTGGCTTCGTAGAATGAATTTGGGAGGGTTCCCTCCTCTTCTATTTCATGGAATACTTTGAAAAGTATTGGAATGAGCTCTTCTTTAAAGGTTTTGTAGAACTCGGCAGAGAAACCATCAGGTCCTGGACTTTTCTTTGTTGGTAGGCTTTTGATGACTTCTTCTATTTCATTACTTGAAATTGGTCTATTTAAATTGTGTATGTCCTCCTCGTTTAGTTTAGGCAATTCATAGGTCTCTAGAAACTTGTTGATATCTTCGAAATTTTCTATTTTGTTGGAATATAGATTTTCAAAATAGCTTCTAATTATGTTTTGTATTTCAATCGTGTCTGTTGTGATATTTCCTTGTTAATTCTGAATTTTGGTAATTTGGGTTTTCTCTCGTCTTCTCTTTGTTAGTGTGGCTAAAGGTTTATCAATTTTGTTTATTTTTTCGAAGAACCAACTATTTATTTTGTCAATTTTTTGTATTGTTTCTTTCGTTTCAATTTCGTTGATTTCAGCTCTGAGTTTAACTATTTCCTGTCTTCTACTACTTTTGGTGTTGGTCTGTTCTTCTTTTTCTAGGGCTTTGGGCTGTAGTGTTAGGTCGTTTATTTTTTGAGTTTTACTTCTTTTATTAAATGCGCTCCATGAAATAAATCTTCCTCTAAGTACCGCTTTCATAGTGTCCCAGAGATTTTGATACGATGTTTCTTTGTTCTCGTTTACCTCTAGGAATTTTTTAATTTCCTTCCTAATATCTTCTGTTATCCATTCCTCATATAATAGCATATTGTTTAATCTCCAGGTGTTGGAGTAATTTCTGTTTTTTACTCTTTCATTTATTTCTAGTTTCAATCCATTATGGTCTGATAAAATACAAGGAAGTGTCTCTATCTTGTATTTGCTAACATTAGCTTTGTGGCATAATATATGGTCTATTTTAGAGAAGGATCCATGTGCTGCTGAGAAGAAAGTGTATTCACTCTTCGTTGGATGGTATATTCTATAAATGTCTGTTAAGTCTAAATTATTGATTGTGTTATTAAGATCTATGGTTTCTTTGTTCAATTTTTGTTTGGAAGATCTGTCCAGTGGTGAGAGAGGCGTGTTAAAATCACCTAGTATTATTGTATTGTGGTCTATTTGGTTTCTGAGATTGAGAAGGATTTGTTTGACATACATGGGTGAACCACTGTTTGGGCATAGATATTTATGATTGTTATGTCTTGCTGATTTATGGTTCCCTTAAGCATTATGAAATGTCCTTCTTTATCCCTTCTGATTAACTTTGGCTTGAAGTCCACTTTATCTGAAATGAGGATGGATACCCCAGCTTTTTTGCTGGGTCCATGTGCATGGTAAGTTTTTTCCCATCCTTTCACCTTTAGTCTTTGGGTATCTCTTCCTAAGAGATGAGTCTCTTGCAGGCAACATATTGTTGGATCTTTTTTATCCAATCTGCCAGTCTGTCTTTTGATTGATGAATTCAGGCCGTTGATATTCAGGGTTATTGAGATATGGTTTGTATTCCCGGTCATTTGACTCATTTTATTCATTTATTTGCTTATTTTTGACACGACTTGGTTCCTCTTTATTTGAGAGTTCCTTTAGGATATCTCCTCCATTTGCTGATTTGCTTCTTTGTTTTTCATATCTTCTTCATGGAATATTTTGCTGAGAATGTTCTGTAATGCTGGCTTTCTTTTTGTATATTCTTTTAGCTTTTGTATATCATGGAAGGATTTTATTTCGTCGTCAAATCTGAAGGTAAGTTTTGCTGGGTATAAGATTCTTGGTTGGCATCCATTTTCTTTTAGGGCTTGAAAAATGTTATTCCAGGCCCTTCTAGCTTTTAAGGTCTGGATTGAAAAATCTGCTGATATCCGTATTGGTTTCCCCCTGAATGTAATTTGGTTCTTTTCTCTCACAGCCTTTAAGATTCTGTCTTTATTTTGTATGTTAGGTATTTTCAGTATAATGTGCCTTGGTGTGGGTCTGTTGTAATTTTGTGTATTTGGAGTTCTATAAGCCTCTTGAACTTGATTTTCCATTTCCTTCTTCAGATTTGGGAAATTTTCTGAAATTATCTCATTGAATAGGTTGTTCATTCCTTTGGTTTGTTTCTCTAAGCCTTCCTCAATCCCAATAATTCTCAAATTTGGCCTTTTCATGATATCCCATAGTTCTTGGAGATTCTGTTCATGATTTCTTACCATCTTCTCTGTTTGTTTGACTTTGTTTTCGAGGTTAAATATTTTGTCTTCAATATGAGGTTCTGTCTTCCAGGTGTTCTATCCTATTGGTTGTGCTTTCTATGGAGTTCTTAATTTGGTTTATTGTTTCCTTCATTTCAAGGATTTCTGTTTGTTTTTTTTTTCAATATCTCTAACTCTTTATTGAAATGGTCTTCTGCTTCCTGTATTTGTTCTTTTAACTGTCTATTGGTGCGTTCATTCAATGCCTGCATTTGCTCTTTCATTTCATCGTTTGCTTCCCTTATCATGTTGATTATGTACATTCTGAACTCCCTTTCTGACATTTCTTCTGCCATGCTGTCATTGGATTTTATTGATATAACATCCAGATTTGTTTGAGGCATTTTCTTCCCTTGTTTTCTCATGTCGTTCAGGTGTCAGTGGACTGCAGAGATGTTGCAAATTTCTTCTATTTACTTATAATGTCCCTGAAGATTGCTAGTGTATCCCCTCTTATCCTTCAGTAGCCTGAAGTCTTAGGGGAAGTTGATACTGCTGTGTTCCCCTAGGTAGCTGCCTCTCTAGGGGTGGTGGTCTTCAGGTGGGGTATATTCCCTGCTAGAGGGCAGAGGTGCCTCTACTTGTTGACCAATGGTCATCCAAAGGGGAACTAGACTGCGGGCTGAGGCAATGCCTGTTTGGGCCTGTGTCTCTGGTTTTACCGTCTTTGTGGGAAAACCTCACTCGGCGGGGAAGACCCACCCGGTGGGGAGGTCTCGCTAGTCCGTTCCCCTCCTAGAGGTTCCCCTCAGTCCACAACTACCACCTGGGCAGGGCAGCCTTCCCAGGCAACGTTTCCAGGGGCCTGGACCTACCTCCTGGGCTTGGGAGCCCTGCCCTTCGCAGACGAGTCTCCTTAGGTGGTCCCTCCTCAGAGAAGCTGCCCGCAGTCCTGGAACCTTCGCTCCACCCCTCAGCTGGTCTCTGTGTAGCTCTTTCAAGAAAAGGTGCTTAGATCCCCGGCTCGGACTGTGCTTTGCACCTAATCGGCCTGGCTATGCGACCCCTCCTCTGAGCAGTCACTTGGAGCCTCGTACATATGCTCCAAGCCCCACTGACCCGTCGCTCGTCTCTTCCTCCAGGTAGCCACCCGGTGCTCTGTGTGGGTGCTTGGAGACCAAGCCACTCACTGTGTACCTCCACCTCCTCTGGACAGCCCCCTCCCCGTTGCTCAGGCTGTTGCTGGATCCAAACAGCTCGCCGCCCCACTCTTTCTCTGGCAGCCGCTGGAGCTCTGGCAGATCGCTCCAAAACCAAGCGGTGTGTCGCGCAACCTCCTTTGCAAAGTTCCCCGCTTTCCGAGTTCACTGCGGGGGGAGGTGTGTCTTGCCGCCTGGGCAGGGCAGCCTTCTCAGGCAACGTTCCCAGGGGCCCGGACCTCCCTCCTGGGCTTGGGAGCCTCACCCTTCACAGACAAGTCTCCTTAGGTAGAGAAGCTGCCCGCAGTTCTGGAAACTTCAATCCGCCATTTTTCGCTCCTCTTCGCTGTCTGTTTTTACCGCTCCCGCGGGGGAGGGGCGTCTCGCTGAGTCACTCTACTTCACAAAGTTCTCTGCGTTCAGGGGCTACTGCCCCATCCGGGACGCCTCCCCTATGGGAGAAACTCACCCGGCGGCTTTGAGTTGGTCCCAAGTCACTATCTCCTCTTTTGAATCTTGAGTCCTGGAGCAACATGAAATGCAGCCGCCCTCTAGTCCGCCATCTTGAACTCCCTTTTTCTCCTTTTATGAAAAAAAAATCATATTGTGATTTGAATCTAAAATGTCTCTCAAAGGCTCATGTACTAAACGGCTTAGTCACCAGCTTGTGGTCCTATGGGAGGCAATGGAGGTGATGTTTAGGAGACAGGGCCCAGTGGGAGGAAGTTAGGTCATTAGGAGCATGCCCTTCATCTGTGTCTCTCTTGGGCTTCATGGCTGCCTTATGTTGGACAGACCTTCTCTGCCATGCAGTGCCACCATGATGTACTGCCTCACTACAGGTATGAAATCAATGAGATAAAGCGACCACTAAACCTGCAAAATGTAAGCCAAAGAACCTGTCCTCCTTTTAAGTTGTTTATATCAAGTATTTTATCACCCAAACACCTTCTCTAATTCCATTGCCATCACTATGGATTTACTACTTTGATTTCATTAGAAATTAATCTTAGTGTCTTTAGTTACTTTTTGTCAGGTATTGCATCAATATTACTGTGTTTATGGTTTAAGTTTGTGCATTTTCATAAAAGAAAAATTAGAAATAATTTTTCTTTAGTCACGGAAATAGTTTGAATATCATAAAAATTATCAGTTCCTTTAAATTTTAAAATAGTTTAGCCAAGCATGGTATCTCTCTAAGATACCAAGCAAGGTATCTCTCTAAAAGTTTTCTCAGAAGCCTCTTTTTTGGCATGTCAGGATACATGCATCTCTGCTCAGTTACTATTGAGCAGCCACCTTAAGACTAAGTTTAGTCAGTTGTCCTAGTGATGTACACTAGATATTCTTTCATCTCCTCTGCATGTTCTTTCTCTTGGGCTCCCCTAATTGGGTAGTGGGTGAAAAAAACATGGCCTGGTTTTCTTTGGCTCCATTTCCTCTGTACTTACTTACACTTAGTAAAATCTATTCCCATACTGAGTAAAATCTTGTTGCTCTGGCCTGACGCTACCCTTGTTTCCTCACTCCACACGAAGTTATCAATGAGGCTATTTTGGAACGCTCACTGCTAGATACTGCATTGTTCTGGCATTATGACTGATCCACATCAAATCACACTGTACTTTTATTCATCAAATAGAGATTGAGAGTCCCTGTGTGCCAAACTATTCACAACAGTAAACTGAATTTGATAGTCTTGCCTACATGGATGCTTTTAAAATGCTTTTAACTCCTGTTACATATTATCATATCTGCTAGACAGTATTTTGGGAAGCATATGGTGTACAACTCATTAATTTTTTTAAATTAAAATTTTCTTTCACAGATTGCATTTTGATTCATTGTACACAAATGGGGTATAACTTTTCATTTCTATGGTTTTACACAATGTAGATTCACACCATTCTTGTGACCATACATATACTTAGGATAATACTGTTTCATTCTACTATCTTTCTATCCACCCCAACCCCATTTTCCTCTACACCATCCATAGTTCCTTTATTATTCTATTCCCCGCATCGCCCCACCAACCCCCTTGTTATATATCATCATCCACTTATCAGAGAAAACATTAGGCCTTTGTTTATTTGGGCTTGGCCTATTTCACTTAGCATGATATTTTCCTAACTTCATCCATTTGCCAGCAAAGGCCATAATTTTATTCTTTATTAATTTTTAATATGAGAGCAAAATGATTTTCATTTATTTTTGACCTATATAATTAGGCTTCAGGGAAAAGATAATGCAAAGCTTCCCTTTCCTGAGGTCTCTATACATATTATTCCTGAATGTCGGTCTTTTAACATCCAGAGAACTTGTGCTATTTTTTCCCTACTCAACTTTGTTAGCAACTACCCCCATTGTATTTGTGTTTGGCAGATTCAGTTGGGTGATGTTGGTGCAGGAGATCAGATAGCTATCTCAAAACTCATTCAGTACAATTCCCAAATTTTTAGAACTCTGTGCAGCATAATTCATCATTTATTTCATATTTGGCTCTATGTAATAATCTAAGGAATAAACTAGACATGTATACAAAAAAATTCCAGACATTCTATGACTTAGATTGATATGTACCTTTGTTCAGAGTTCAAAAGACAAATTCTGAACAAGGAAAAACAGTGACTCACAATGTACTCCATTTATTCCTTTTGCTTTGAATCATATCGCACATTGTGATTTACTCTGGTTATTCCATATTGAAATACCCCATATCTTATACTATTCAATATACTGAATTTTATAACTTTATATAGTATTTAATATGTTGTGTTTGGCATTCTTGCAACTTCAGAGTGGTCTTTGAGTCAAAGATGCATTAATTTACAGGTATGAATGATCATGTGAGATAAATCTTATAGCTTCTTGAGTTTTACTTACGGAAGTAGTGACTGCTATTTTTAATTCATTTGAGTTTTATTCACATTGGACAGATAAACGTATATGTGGGCATGACTGTCTTAATGAAAAATCTGGGATTCAACTGTTATTTCCCAGGTCCAAAGGCACTTAGGAGGTGTTACCATTGAATGCCCAGGACTAAGATAATACTGGGTATCGAAGATGGAGAGTCTAAATTTTAAAATCAACTTGCTAGGTATGCAGACTAATGGACTCTATTGTTTCATGCCTATAAAAATTTTTTTTATAGCTATTTCACTGTGACCACAGTCTGGCCTTTCTTGTCTTACTAATTTTTATCTAACCCAACTTCTCTGACCAAATCATTTTGATTGGTTGCCCTGCTATTGTGGGAAAATTATGTACTCACTTTCCAAAAATTCTCCTTTGTAGTACTGGTGTTATTATATTGATACTATAGTTACAGCAATACATATATAATATGTATATATTTAAATAAGTAGGTATATTTTATATTCCAAGCAACACTGTCAAGATGAGATCTTCCTAAGTTTCCTGTAATCATTTAGATTTTAACTCATTTATACAATGTGAATGTTTCTAATATCCTTTTTATTTTTTTGGTTCTATTTTATATTTTTAATCATGTTATACAATAAATTAATATTAAAATGAGATGGTAGATACCAAAACCAGAGAAAGAAAAATTCAGGTTAAGAAAATTTAGACCAATATCCCTGATAAACATAGATGCAAAAATCCTTAACAAAATTCTGGCAAATCACACAAAAACATATTAAAAAGATAGTGCACCATGATCAACTAGGGTTTATCCTGGGGATGCAAGGTTGGTTCAACATCCAGAAATCAATAAACCTAATTCATCACATCAGTAGACTTTAAGAATCATATGATTATTTCAATAGATACTGAGATAGCATTTGATAAAATACAGCACCCCTTTATGCTTAAAACACTAAAAACACTAGGGATAGTAGGAACATACTTTAATATTGTAAAGGCTATCTATGCTAACTAAGTCCATGGTCAACATCATTCTAAGTGAAGAAAGACTGAAAGCATTCCCTCTAAACTGGAACAAGGGAGGGATGCCCTCTTTCACCACTTCTACTTAACATCATCCTTGAAACACTAGCCAGAGCAATCAGACCAAAGAAGTAAAAGGGATATGAATAGAAAAGAAGAACTCAAGTTATTACTATTTGCTGAAGATGTGATTTCTATATTTAGAGGGTCCAAAAACCTCTACCAGAAAACTTCTAGAACTAATAAATGAATTCAGCAAAGTAGCAGGATATAAAATCAATTCACATAAATCTAACACATTTCTACTCACAAGTGATGAATCCTCTGAAAGAGAAATTAGAAAAACTATCCCATTCACAATAGCCTCCAAAAAAAAAAAAAATACTTGAGGCAATCTAACTAAAGTGGTGAAAGACCTCTACAATGAAATCTACAGAGTACAGAGGACTAAAAGAAATTAACAAAAACCTTAGAAGATGAAAATATCTACCATGCTCTCGAATTGGCAGAATTAATATTGTCAAAATGACCATACTACCAAAGGTGCTATACAGATTCAATGCAATTCCAATTGAAATCCCAATGATGTTCCTCATAGAAAAAGAGAAAGCAATCATGAACTTCTTCTGGAAAAATAAGAGACCAGGAATAGCCAAAGCATTTCTGAGCAGAAAGAGTAAAGCAGGAGGTATCACAATACCAGACTTTAAACTATACAACAGAGCAATAGTAACACAAATGGCATGGTATTGGCACCAAAATAGATAGGCGACCAGTGGTACAGAATAGAAGACAGAGACAAACCCACACAAAGTTACCTTAAACTATATAAATAAGCCAAAAACATACAATGGAGAAAAGATAGCCTGCTCAACAAATGAAGCTGGGAGAACTGGATGTCCATATGCAATAAAATGAAATTAAACCTCTATCTCTCATCCTGTACAAAACTCAACTGAAAATGGATCAAGGACCTAGGAATTAGACCAGAGACCCTGCACCAAATAGAAGAAAAAGTAGGCCCGAATCATCATGTTTGCTTAGGACCAGACTTCCTTAACAAGGCTCCCAAAGTATAAGAAATCAAAGCAAGAAGCATTACATGGAATGGATTCAAACTAAAAAGCTTTTTCTCAGCAAAGGATACAATCAATAATGTGGAAAGAGCCTACAGAGTGGGAGAAACTCTTTTGCACATGCACTTCAGATAGAGCACTAATCTCCAAAATTTATAAAGAACTTACAAAACTTTATACACAAAATACAAAGAAACCAATCAATAAATGGGCCAAGGAACTGGACAGACACTTTACAGAAAATGATATACAGGTGATTAACAAATATATTAAAAAGTGTCTATCTCTAGTAATTAGGGTTGTTTTAATTGGCATTTCTCTAAGATTTCATCTTAATCTAATTAGAATGGCTATTATCAAGAACACAAGCAATAGTAGGTGTTGGCATAGATGTGGGGGAAAAAGACACACTGTTACATTGCTGGTGGGGTTGAAAATTGGGGCAACCACTCTAGAAAGCAGTATGGAGATTCCTCAGAAAACTTGGAAAGGACCTACTTTTGACCCAGTTATCCTACTCCTCAGTTTATACCTCAAAGACTTAAAATTAGTGTACTACAGTAAAATAACCACATCAATGTTTATAGAAGTTCAATTCAAAATAGCTAGATTATGAAACCAACCTAGATGCCCTTCAACAGATAAATGGATAAAAAAACTGGTGTATATACACAATGGAATATTATTCAGCCATAAAGAATACAATTATGGCATTTGCCGCAAAATAGATGGAGTTGGAGAATATCATGATAAGTGAAATAAGCCAATCTAAAAAAAAAAGAAGCCAAATGTTTTTTTTTCTGATATGTGAATGCTAATTTACAATAGTGGGGGATAGGGAAGAGCAGTTACTGTAGATTATGTAGGGGGTGAGTAAAGGAAGGGGATGGGGTATGGAGATGGGAAGGATATTAGAATGCATCGGACATTACTAACCTTTATACACATATAACTGTACAACCAGTGGGATTCTACATCATGTATAGCCAGAAAAATGAGCAGTCATACTCCATTATTATGATGTATCAAACTACAAATGCATTCTACTGTCATGTATAATGAATTTAACAAGTTAAAAAATTTTTTTAAAAATCAAAATGGCAGGGAATAAAAATCTCTATTATAATCAATTAAACATTAATGGCCTATACTCATCAACCAAACTACATAGACTGGCAGACTGGATTAAAAAACAAGACCAAACAATATGCTGTTTCCAAGAGACATGCCTCATAAGCAAAGACATCCCTAGACAGAAGGTAAAAGAATGGGTAAAAACATATCATTCAAATGGGTCTCATAAACAAGCAGGAATTTCTGTCCTCATATTGGATAAAGTGAACTTCAAGCCAAATTTAATCAAAAGGGACAAAGAAGGACATCTAGTACTGTTTAAGGGTACCAAACATTATTAAGACATAACAATTGTAAATATTTATGCCCAAACAATGGTGGGTCTATGTACATCCATAGAACTGTTCTCAATTTCAGAAATCAAATAGACCACAACACAAAAATACTTGTTGACTTTAACACACCTCTCTCACTACTGGATAGATCCTACAAACAAACTAAACAAAGAATCTATAGAACTAAAAATTACAATTAATAATTTAGACTTATCAAACATATTGAATATTTTATCCAACAATGACTGAATACGCTTCTCAGTAGCACATATATCCCTCTTTAAAATAGACCATATCTTAGGCCACAAATCAACTCAGAGCAAATATAAAAAATACAGATATTACCATGCATCTTATCAGTTCATAATGGAATAAAAGTCTAAAATGAAGTAGCTTCTATTTTTCATTTTCTCAAAATCTGGAGACTAAATAATGTTATTGAATCAAAAATGAATATCAGAAGAAATCAGAAATTAAAAATACTTAGAGGTAAATGAGAATAGTGATAACACTTATCAAAATCTCAGGGACTCAATGAAGGCACAGTTAAGAGGAAAATCATTGTATTGAGCTCATTCACTAAAAGAATAGAAAGACAGCAAGTAAATAACCTAAAATTACATCTCAAAGCCCTAGAAAAAGAATAAATCAACACTAAAAACAGAAAACAGGAAATAATTCCATATGTAACAAAATGAAATTACACCTCTATCTCTCACCCTGCACAAAAGTCAAGTGGATCAAGGACCTAGGGATTAGACCAGAGACTCTGTGCGTATTAGAGGAAACAATAGGACCAACTCTCCATGTTGGCTTAGGGACCTAAAGCACAAAAAGTAAAATGAAGAATCAAAAAATGGGTGGTGTCAAATAGGATAGGGAAGAATAGAGTTGCTTTATATTAGGTAGAGGGGAGTGAAGGGAGGGAAAGGGGTATGGGGGTAGGAATGATAGCAGAGTGAAACATACATTATTAACTTATGTACATACGTGACCACATGACCAATTTGATCCTACAATACATATAATCTGAAAAACGAGAGATTATACTCCATTTATGTATGAGCTATCAAAATGCATTCTACTATCATGTACAATTAATTAGAACAAATTCTAGAAAATTAAAAAAAAACTAAAAGATTCTTCATAGCAAAAGAAACTACTAAGAACATGAAGAAAAAGCCTACAGAAAGGGAGAAAATTTTTGCCACCTACACCTCAAATAGAGCATTAATCTCCAGGATATATGAAGAACTCAAACAACACCAAAACACAAATATCCCAATCAATAAATGGGCAAAGGAACTGTGTTCCTTCACAGAAGAAGAAATACAATTAATGTGAATAAGTATGCTTTTAAAATGCTCAACATCACTAGCAAATAAAGAAATGCAAATTAAAACTACACTGAGATTTCATCTCTAGTCAGAATGGAAATTATCAAGAATACAAGTAATAATAAATGTTGGCAAGAATATAGGGGAAAAGGTACATTGCTGGTTACACTGTGCACATTGATGAAACCAATCTGGAGAGCAGTATGGAGATTCCTCAGAAAACTTGGAATGAAACCACCATTTGACCCAGCTATCCCACTCTCTGCGTATGCCTTGAAGATTAAAATCAATATACTATAGTAGTGATACAGTCAAAACAATGTTTATAGCAGCTCAATTCATAATACTTAATCTATGGAACCAAACTAGGTGTCCTTCAACAAATAAATGGATAAAGATATGTGGTACATATACACAATAGAATATTACACAGTCCATTATTAGAATGAAATTATGGCATTTGCCAGTGAATGGATGGAACTGGAGCGTACCATCCATTAAGCTAATTCCAACAAACCAAAGGCCAAATGTTTTCTCTCATGAGTATGCTTGCTTATAACAGGTGGGTGCAGGGGGAAGGGAGGAGTAGAGGTTCACTGGAGTGGACAGTGGTGGGAGTGGTGGGATGGGAGGGGGAGTGTGAATGGGAAAGACAGTAGAATGAATTGGGCATAACTTTCCTATGTTCATACATGAATATACTACCAGTGTAACTGCATATCATGTGTAACCACAAAAATGGGAAGTTATACTCTATGTAGGATATGTCAAAATACATCCTACTATTATGTATAACTAAAAAGAACAAAAATAAAATTTAAAAAATGTCATTCCTAGAGTAAAAAAAATTGAAATATGAATTTTGTGCAAACACTAGTCCATTGCAGATGCTTACAGCTAAAATGCTATAGTTATAGATGAAGGGTAGAATAATTTCCTTGACCAACTAACAGTCTTCAACACATGATTTTTTAAGTAAAGAATGATGTGTCAGTAATGATTGCCTTAATTTCACATATGTAGTTGTCTACTTAAGCAACCCTATTTATAATGGCTTCAAAAAATGTACATTATAATACATATAATATATATGTGAACATATATAAACAATTTGTGAGCATCAGAAATCATTCTGGGTGGTTCTCCATCAAAGATTGTTTGGAGGTTGCATTCAATCTCTTGGCTAGAACTATACCATTTCTTCATTCTTACTGCTCTCCTTAGCCTAACTCTAAACCTAACCCTAAACCTAATGCTAGCCCCTCCCACCCCCCATTATATGTCCTCATCCGCTTATCAGCGAGATCATTCGTCCTTTAGTTTTTTGAGATTGGCTTATCTCACTTAGCATGATATTCTCCAATTTCGACCATTTGCCTACAAATGCCATAATTTTATCATTCTTCATTGCGGAGTAATATTCCATTGTATAAATATGCCACAGTTTCTTTATCCATTCATCAACTGAAGGACATCTAGGTTGGTTCCACAATCTGGCTATGGTGAATTGAGCAGCAATGAACATTGATGTGGCTGTATCTCTGTAGTATGCTGATTTTAAGTCCTTTGGGTATAGGCCAAGGAGTGGGATAGCTGGGTCAAATGGTGTTTCCATTCCAAGCTTTCTGAGGAATCTCCACACTGCTTTCCAGAGTGGTTGCACTAATTTGCAACCCCACCAGCAATGTATGAGTGTTCCTTTTTCACCACAACCTCGCCAACACCTATTGTTGCTTGTATTCTTGATAATCGCCATTCTAATTGGGGTGAGATGAAATCTTAGGGTAGTTTTGATTTGCATTTCCCTTATTACTAGGGATGTTGAACATTTTTTCATATATCTGGTGATTACTTGTACATCTTCTTCTGTGAAGTGTCTGTTCATTTCCTTAGCCCATTTGTTGATTGGATTATTTGTATTCTTCGTGTAGAGTTTTTTGAGTTCTTTATAGATTCTGGAAATTAGCGCTCTATCTGAGGTATGGTTGGCAAAGATATTCTCCCACTCTGTAGGCTCTCTCTTCACATTTCTGATAGTTTCCTTTGCTGAGAGAAAGCTTTTTAGTTTGAATCTATCCCAGTTGTTTATTCTTGCTTTTATTTCTTGTGCTATGGGAGTCCTGTTAAGGAAATCTGATCCTGAGCCAACAAGTTGAAGATTTGGACCTACTTTTTCT
Organism: Sciurus carolinensis; assembly: GCF_902686445.1. Lineage (NCBI taxonomy): Eukaryota > Metazoa > Chordata > Mammalia > Rodentia > Sciuridae > Sciurus > Sciurus carolinensis. Next base: position 1,882,312 of record NW_025920130.1, on the reverse strand, counting down.
TCTATAAGATGCAGGGTCTCTGGTCTGATTCCGAGGTCCTTGATCCATTTTGAGTTGAGTTTTGTGTAGGGTGAGAGATAGGGGTTTAGTTTCATTCTATTGCATATAGTTTTCCAGTTTTCCCAGCACCATTTGTTGAAGAGGCTATCTTTTCTCCATTGCATATTGTTGGAACCTTTGTCTAGTATGAGAAAATTGTATTTATTTGGGTTTGTGTCCATGTCCTCTATTCTGTACCATTGATCTACCTGTCTATTTTGGTACCAATACCATGCCGTTTTTGTTACTATTGCTTTGTAGTAGAGTTGAAGATCTGGTATTGCAATACCCCCTGCTTCGCTCTTGCTACTGAGGATTGCTTTAGCTATTCTAGGTTTTTTATTCTTCCAGATGAATTTCATAATTGCTTGCTCTATTTCTGCGAGGTACATCATTGGGATTTTAATTGGAATTGCATTGAATCTGTATAGAACTTTAGGTAGTATAGCCATTTTGACGATATTAATTCTGCCTATCCAGGAACATGGGAGATCTTTCCATCTTCTAAGGTTTTCTTGAGGACATACACAACTTAAATAAACCAATTTCAAGCAATGAAATAGAAGAGGTCATCAAAAGCCTACCAACAAAGAAAAGTCCAGGACCAGATGGGTTCTCAGCCGAGTTCTATAAAACCTTTAAAGAAGAGCTCATTCCAATACTCCTCAAACTATTCCATGAAATAGAAGAGGAGGGAACCCTACCAAACTCGTTCTATGAAGCCAATATCACCCTGATACCTAAACCAGACAGAGACACATCAAGGAAAGAAAATTTCAGACCAATATCCTTAATGAACATCGATGCAAAAATTCTCAACAAAATTTTAGCAAATCGCATACAAATATATATTAAAAAGATAGTGCACCACGATCAAGTGGGTTTTATCCCAGGGATGCAAGGTTGGTTCAACATTCGGAAATCAATAAATGTCATTCACCATATCAACAGACTTAAAGTTAAGAATCACATGATTATTTCAATAGATGCAGAAAAAGCATTTGATAAAATACAGCATCCCTTCATGCTCAAAACACTAGAAAAAATTGGGGTAATGGGAACATTCCTAAACATTATAAAGGCCATCTACGCTAAGCCCATGGCTAATATCATTCTAAATGGTGAAAAACTGAAAGCGTTCCCCCTAAAAACTGGAACAAGGCAGGGATGCCCTCTTTCACCGCTTCTATTCAACATCGTCCTTGAGACTCTAGCCAGAGCAATCAGACAAACCAAGGAAATTAAAGGGATACGAATAGGAAAAGAAGAACTCAAACTATCCCTGTTCGCTGATGACATGATTATATATTTAGAGGAACCTGGAAATTCCACCAGAAAACTTTTAGAACTCATAAGTGAATTCAGTAAAGTAGCAGGTTACAAGATCAATGCTCATAAATCCAATGCATTTTTATACATAAGTGATGAATCTTCAGAAAGAGAAATTAGGAAAACTACTCCATTCACAATAGCATCGAAAAAAATACCATTTCTAAAATTGTTACTGAAGTAACATCTGCTTCCAAGATGGCCATTCCCAGAGCTGTGATTCTTCGCTGGTTATTTGCTAGAAGTCTCAGTACATCCCAACATAGGCCTCTCAATAGAATTTCCTTAGTATCCTCAAAATATGGCAGCTATTTTCTTCAGTGTGAGTGTTTGGGACAATGGAGAAGAGGTGGGAGGAAAGCTGAAGTACAGAAAAAGAAGGGATGGGGAAACAAAGGACTCAAGACTAAACACAAACTCTTTTATAATCTAATCTCAGAAATGCCTTCATTTCTTCCATGTGCTATTGGCCTTGCAGTGAATAAGAGGAGATTTAGAAAAACAGGAGAAGGCTTGACCTGGGACCCTCTTTAAGGTTGGCTACTGCATCTAAAAATGTTACAGTTTACAATACAAGATTCATGACATATTTTTAAATGCAAGATATTCATGATATTATTACCTTGAATAAAACAATATTGGCATTTAGATAACTTAAAAATATGAACAAGAAATCAGACTATTGGGTCTATTAACCCATAGGTAGGACAAACTTCAGAATCCTTTGCTAACATTAAAATATTTCTTTTACAATGCTTCATACCCTGAGTTTTTTTAATGATACTCCATTACTTTATCAAATGCTGAATCCTCAATTTCTTCAAATTTCTTAATGAAAGTGACTAAGATCTGATAAATTTTCTAAATTATTAGTGGATTCTCTTTATTTAAAAAATGCTTTCTTTGCTGGGTGTGGTGGCATACACCTCCCAGTGACTCAGGAGTCTGAGGCAGGAGGATCATGAGTTTCAAAGCCAGCCTCAGCACATGGCAAGGCACTAAGCCATTCAGTGAGACCCTGTCTCTAAATAAAATGCACTAAAAAGCTGGGGATATGGCCCAGTGGTTAAATGCCCCTGGGTTCAACTCCCATTACTCCCATTACCAAAAACAAAAAACAAAAAACAAAAAACAAAAAACGTTCTTTCAAAGGGAATATTTTAAAAGTAGTTCTTTTAAGTCTTCAATAAAAACTCCAAGTAACTTCCAGATGAAGTTATTTCATAGTTTATTTTATAATTTAATTTTATTTCAGCAGTGGAAGGATCTTTTGGCACCAATCATATCATGCCTATCTGCCTAATTTCACCTTTGTCAGATTAGAGGGGCACCATAGCACATGAATTTTACTTTTATTCATCCAGACACAGGAAGTAGTATTGTTTAAAGTAACATAATTGTAAACTGTCCCTTAACATGACTTTTAGAACTGAATCCCTAACCGTGGATATAGTTTTGGCCACTGAACTTCTATTTCATCAATGTTGAAATAAAGAGAGGAATTAAATTTATGTGAATAAATTGAATGCAGAATGTCAATAGACCAAATCGCACCAAAATTATTTCTCAGTGCAAGATTGGGCAAAACCCTTGCCCTCTCCACACCTCAACATCGTCACCTGTAAATTAGGATTCATCTTTAACCATTTCTTGACCACTTTGATATAGGACCAATCAGGGACTAATAAAACTGAATATGTTAAGTTCTTCACGATTAACAGTAAACTGGGAGTGACTGAGGCCCAGAAGGGTTAGGTCAGCTATTATCCTGGATAAGATTTAGTTAGAAAGCATTGCTTAATTCATTTTTTCTTGACTTTTCAGGAACCTGTCTACCTTGTTCTTCAGTCTATCCAACTTTCAAATTTACATCAGTAACAGTAAATGCATTATAAGCCAGCGGTATACTTGGAGTTCAAGGTACAAAGATAAATAAAGTTTCTTCCCTATCCCAGCAACATGCAAGTGAAGGATGGCAATATGAAGCAAAAGAGCAATAATGGAGCCTTGTACCAAGTGCTGCTGCAGCACAAAGCAAAAACAGACTTATTCTATGTGCAGTGAGAAAAACTCTAAGACTCAGTCACAAATGACCTTAGGTTCACACATGGGCAGCAAGCAATTTGCAAATTAAAAGGAAGAAGAGTCAAAAACAAGGCAGTGTGTACATGAAGTTAGTAGAACCCATTGTACTCTCCTGTTGAGAGGAAGAAGTAGTACAGGTTACTGACTGGCAGCTCTTTTCAATCAATTCCTGTAAAAATAAGGAAGCAAAGGAGAACTTGATCAACTATGGAAAAAACAATAAGTCTGATGGCTCCCCTATTTCTACACTAACTGCCTGTCTCCAATTCTGGCTTCAATGAGAGGGTCAGAGTGGGTTTGAAACAGCAAGATAATTTATTCTCTCCAAGATCAATACAATTTTCTTGAACTGTTTTGTATTTCTTACATGCAGAGAATTGAGCTATATCTATTGTCCAAAAGTAAGTTTTCACTTATGTACAATTATATTGAGCAAGAATTCATCCAACAACTATTTAATTCACATACCATGAAATTCTCTAGGTGAAAATAGTATAGAAAATGAGACAAATATGCTGTCTGAGAATTTACATTGTATGTCATTTTTAAAAAATATATTTTGATTATTAGATACCAGCATGTGTTACTAGAAAGTTATTTTTGTTACCTCCATCTGTGAATTTAAATGTGACCTTAATTACAAAATGCATTTAATGAAACTTGCTTAAAACATAATTCTATCTATATAAAAAGCATACTATGTAGTATTGGACAAGTGTAAGATAAAACTGATAACATAAATATTCTAACTTTTCAGTTTTTCAGAATTTCTTATCTCAAAACATCATGGAATACATAAAGTATATCTGGTATTTAAGTATACCTTAAATTCAGAAAACTAATTTAAAAAATGCAGAACTGTGAGGTACAATTGCATTCAGTTGTCAAACCTAGAACAGTAGGTTTAGGATTATTAATATGATAATTTTAGTAGAATATCCCATAGATCAATCTTATGGCCATAATAGAAAACATAAAAAGATTTAAGAAAAAATAGGAAAAAAATTACTATCCTTGGAAACCTGTTAAATATGGTGACTCGAGGGAGACAAAGAAATTTTACGATGGCTGTGAACCACAAAGTTAATTCTAGCACCTCTGACATTGTAGAAAATAACAGGAAGCAATAGGTTTAGGGTTCATCAGAATAGTTTCAGCTTTATCTATAGAAGTATTAGATGCTGTATGTGTTATTCCTACTAAACAAATTACTCCAAATATTTGCACATTAAAACAAATACTTATTAAGTCAAAATTTAATGAAGAACAGGACTCCAGGATGGCTTAGGATAGTGGGCTCAGAGTGTCTAACATAATTGCAGTGAAGCTGTGGGCCAGGTTTGCTTTCCCATCAAGTAGGATCAGTACCAACCTCACTCACACAGCTATTTGCAAGAGGTTTCATTTCCTTATCATGGTCTTTCAATCAGACTGTTCATCATATAGCTTCTTCTAGATCAAGTGATCAGAGAAAGAGGGGAGCAGTAACTCAAAGACCTATTAAATTAACTGCTGTCAAGAAATGACTTCACTTTTGCCATATTATATTGATCCACAAACAGCAATCAAGATACGACTTAGAAGAGTAGTTCACAAGCATGAATATATCAGGAAATAGGAATCATCTTTAAAGCTGACTATCAAATGCTATTAAAAATATACAGAATACTGATAAATGAATAGTTGTGCTACTGAGGTCAGGGCTAGAGATGGAGATTTGGATAGTTTCAGTTTGAGTGGCAGTTGAATATTGAGAAGAGGTGTCTGCTGTCAGAGGTGTCATAGAAAAAGACCCAAATCAGAGTGCACACAAGTCCCATGAGTGGCTAGGAGAGTAGGAATGAGAGGCAGCACATACTTTCCAATATTTTCTTATTTGTTCTAATTAGTTATACATGATAGAATGTATTTTGACACATCATGCATATCTGGAGTATAACTTCTCATTCTTCTGGTTGTAAATGTTGTAGAATCACACCAGTTGTGTAATCACACCTATACCTAGGGTAATAATGTCTAATTCATTCTACTATCCTTATCTTCATACACCCTTCCCTCCCTTCATGCTCCTGTCAAATCCAAAATACCTCTGTTTTTCCCTAGTCTCCTCCACCCTTATTATAAATTGGCATCCATATATCGAAGAAAATATTCAGTCTTTGTTTTTTGGGAATGGCTTATTTTGCTTGATGTGATATTCTCCAGGTCCATCTATTTAATTGCAAATGTCATAATTTCAATCTTCTTTGAGGCTGGGTAATAGTCTACTACATAGAGATACCACTTTCTCTTTATCCATTCATGGTATTCTCATGTTATCCCATAATTCTTGGAAGTTCTGTTCATGGTTTCTTATCTTCTCTGCTCAACTTTATTTTCAAGATTATATATTTTGTCTTCATTGCCTGAGGTTCTGTCTTCCAAGTAGTCTAATCTGTTGGTGATACTTTCCATTGTATTTTTACTCTGATTGGTTGGTTCCTTTATTTTAAGGATTTCTGCTTGATTTCTTTTTATACTCTTTCCATTGAAGTGATCTTTCACCTCCTGAAATTTATCTCTGAATTCACTTCTTACATCATCTTTTATGTTGTGAATCAGTTTAGCTATGTACATTCTGAACTGCTTCCCTGATATTTCTTCTGTGTTGTCAATGGATTATATTACTGGATCATCTTCTTGTGTTTTGAGTGCTTTGTTTCCTTGATTTTCAGGTTGTTTGTGTGTCTTCCCATTTAGCAGTGTGGATCTGAGGTATTACAGTTTCTATCCTGTAGACATGGTGTCTCTGCAGGTTTCTAATACCTCACCTTTAAGGGGGAGATAAATATTAATAGCACACAATGCAAACAATATACAGCCTTAAACCAAATAATTCCTTATGAGACATTTACAGTTTTATCATGATAATCAGAAATTATGCTTAATTATTGTCTGCAATATAAACAGTAGGTTTGAAAAAGGGTTTACAATTTCTAATGGTGGAGAAAGAGAGAACAGGAGTGGTGTAGGATGTGATGTGATGTTTATGAGGAAGGAGGAGAGAAGATACAAGTAAAAGATCATAGGAAGAGTGAAATCGAAATCATTAGAAGTTGGCTGTTAGGAGGAGAAAAGAGAAAGAATCCAGGAAAACAGATATATGAGAGGAAAGTATATATATATATATATATATATAAAATATAAAAAATATATACTTTATTTTTTACTATATAAAATACAATAAATATATAAAAACGCATAGTATATATTAGATATAAAAACGCATCGTATATATTTTAGATATAAAAACGCATCGTATATATTTTAGATATAAAAACGCATCGTATATATGTTAGATATAAAAACGCATCGAATATATTTTAGATATAAAAACACATATAAAATATAAAATATATATAAATATATATAGTAAAAAATGAAATAAAAATATTTTAAAAAGAAAAAACAAAAGAATACAAGAAAATACTGAAATATACTATTCAGACATCCCAATAATCAATAACCTGATATATGAAAAGTATTTGGTTTCAAAAATGGTGGGGATATGAAGGGGGAAAGAAATGAAAAAAAAAATCTCAAAGGAAAGTTGAAGGATTGTTTCCTTTGGAGTTCAAAAACTACTGTTTCCCTTCTCTGCCAATAGGTGGGGTTGTCTGGATTTTCCTGTTAGCTCCACCCTCACAATGGTGAGTGTTACTAGGGAGGGAGAAATAGTCCTAAAGGTAGAACTCCTGGAGGCAGGGTATAGCAATTGCTGGTCAAAGTTGGAGGACTGTACTCTAGGAATCTCCTTTGGGTGCACTCATGTGATGTAGGAGCCTGATCTTAGCCCCTATGGCACCTGTGGACCCCACAATTCCTGGTCTCTAATTTAGTCTCCAAACTCAATCTTTCTTGCTCCTGAACTTTTGACTTCCTGGCCAGGCACCTCTCTCCTGGGTAGTCCTGAAGGCTGAGTGCTGGGACCTATGCATTTGTCATGGAGAACTGTTCTGCATTGGGTGGATCAGGACCAGGCACTGAGAGCTGTGGATCAACCACATGACTGTGAGTGCTGGTCCAGATTTTTGGCAAGGGAGGGGTTGGGAGAAGGGGATTGGGGAACCAGAGGTCCCTGTTGATTGAGAAATCTGGCAAGACCAGGGGATCAGTTTATACTGGACTGGGGAGGGAGTCAGAGCCCAGTTTGTCAAGTCTCAGTGGGTGCTGGCCTGAGTGGGCAGCAGGAACCCAGTGGGTGCCTGACCAGTTGGCAGTGTGAGCTGAGCATAAGATGCTCTCACACTCTCATAACCTCTGACCTGCTGAAGCCAGTTCCATCCATCCCTGTACACTTCATGGCTCATGGACCTGAGGAGAGCCTGGTTCTCTCCAGCATCTGCAGCAAGATGGTGGCTAATAGCATACCTAGCAGGAAGACCTCAGTTGTAACCAAAACTGTAGGCATCTTGATGGACTTCCAGGCCCTGGCTGGTGTCCCTTGATAAAAGCAGTCTTGTCCTGAGATGGTGGTGGCAGCAGCAAACCTGCTGGTACCTTGATATTGGATTTCCAGGTCGTGGCCAGTATCCAAATATAGAGGCTCCTGTGTCTCAAGATGGCAATGGTGGCAGCTGAGGTGTCCCATGATGGAGGTGGCTATGTTCAGAGATGGGGCAGCAGTGGTAAATGCTGTGGTGACAGTGGGCAACGGAGATAGGAGATGGGGAACCCACACTGTGCTATGTGGTGTGCTGCACCTTGCAGTGGGTGGCTTTCTCATATCTTGAGTACAGTCTTATAGGCACTTCCAAAGATCCTAAGTGACCACATTCTGCTGCCTATGTCACTACATTTAGAGAATTACTGATGTATTCACTGATTTTTAATCCAACAAGATTTATTGAGAACCCACTGTATATAATACCAAAAACAGTACACACAGAAGACTTAATCTTTGTCATTATGAAAGGAGAAAAAATACAAAACTCTTAATACCAAAAGCACTAAGTACAAGTAGAGAAAGAGTAGACCCTGAAGGCTATCAAGACAAATTATCCAGAAAACCCACAGAAAGGTAAATTCTGTGAGTTCAAATGAGTAAAGAAATTTATGAAGGAAAACAGGCAGACTCAAGATAAATCTGAGCAAAAAATAATGACTGAGAAATAACAGTAAATTAAGGAATAGTAATTAAACAAAATAATCTAATCATTACAATCCATATTCTAAAAAGTCATGTTTTTAACATTCTCAACATTTAGACATTAAATACTTGAAACTTCTTCATTAATTTTCCAAGGTTTATATAATTTTTGATCATGCCAAGCTTAGGTAAAATAATTAGCAAGAATCTAATTTCTGTGTCTACCATTTATTCTTAATAAGTACATTGTTTTTAAATCTCATCCACTATTACAGAATAAAAATTTTAATTTTGACATGTTATTAAAGAACCCAGATTTAAAGTCTCTATAGACTATTTTCCTAAGAAATAATTATCTTAGTTTAATCAAATTCATTTGGTTATTGATTATTTTATTTCATACTTCACAATTCTTCAGAAAATCCTAAAGTATGTTCTTCTGCTACATCTGAGAATCACCTCAGTACATTTTCTGGTTCAAGCCTCTGTGGGCTCTTATTTGAGTTATTACAAAAGTTTCTAACTTTCTGCTCTAGATCCCTCCCATCTTTTTGTAGGGTAGGGGATATGATATGGGTCATATCCCCCACTGAATGTGATTCATTCTCTTCCCCACTCCAGTTTTTATTTCTAAAATATACATTCTACCTCTTCTCTCCTCTAAATTTATACTAATTTATTTGTCCAGTTACTCTACAAGATATTCATGAAAGTTATATCATAATTTTTGTCAACCTATACTGTGAACCTATTTTCTGTTATTTGTATTCACCCTGGATTCCAAACACATTGAGTTGTTTTACTTTCTCTTGAAAGGAGGGGGGTGTATGAGTCCAAGTTCTTGTTCATGAAGTTTCTTTTGTTTGAAATGCCTTTTCTTTTTGTGGTGCTGGGAATTGAATCCAGGGCCTTCATTCTTTCCTTTGTGTTGTTAAAAAGACATGTTTATTATTAGACAATTCACACCAATATACCTTAAATTATTTTGGGAGAAACAAGATGAAGGTATAAATAAAATACATAGTTGAAACATGATAAAACAATCTGTTCCCATGATCTAAATGTAGAATGAAATGCTGGGTGACTCTAACTCTTATCACCTTCCCGGAATAGGTGTTTTTTTTTTTTTTTTTTTTTTTTTTTTTTTTCCCACACCATTATTATGATATGGTATCTATTTTATTTTTGTTCTCTTGTAACATTACATTTGGTATTTTTCTGTGTTACCAAAAGTACTGACGCAATCATTCTGGAAAGTAGTTTGGAGATTTCTCAAAAAACCTAGGAATGGAACCACCATTTGACCAGTTATCCTAATCCTTGATATATATCCAGAGGATTTAAAATCAGCATACTACAGTGAATCATTCACACAATGTTTATAGCAGCACAATTTACAATACATAAGCTATGGAGTCAACCTAGGTGACCATTCAATACATGAATGGATAAAGAAATTTGATGTATGTACACAATGGAGTATTACTCAGCCATTAAGAAGAATGACTATGATATTTGCCAGTAAATGAATGGATCTGGAGACTATCATGCTTTATGAAATAAGTCAATCTCAAAAAACCAAAGGCTGAATGTTTTCTCTGATATGTGGAACCTAACCCACAGTAAGTGGGGCAAGGGGAAGAATAGAAGTTCAGTAGCTTAGACAAAGGGGAATGAAGGCAAGGGAGGGGGTTAGGAAAAGAAAAGACAGTGGAATGAAACTGACAAATTTTTTTCCATGTACTTATTATGAATAAACCACAGTGAATCTTACCATAGTGTTCATCCCCAAGAATAGGATCCTAATTAGAATAGGATGCTACATGCTTGTATAATTTTGTCAAAATGGAGTCTACTGTCATGTGTAACTAAAAAGAACCAATACAAAAATCCAGGGTAAATGTTTATTCAACTATAAACAAACTACCGGTAGAATCTTCTCTTTCCCTCTCTCCAATCTTCCCTCCTTCTCTGCCTCCTGTTTCCTTCCCTTCCTCACTAATTCTTTGTTTTTTCTTTTCCCTCCCCTCTTCAATATCTTACACATACTTCCCTCTTTCTCCACCGCCCCTTTTCCCTCCCTCCCAGCCTGCCCTCCTCCTTCCTTCTTCCTTCCTTCTTTCCTTCCTTCTTTCCTTCCTCCCTCCCTCCCTCCCTCCCTTCCTCCCTCCCTCCCTCCCTTCCTTCCTCCCTCCCTTCCTCCCTCCCTCCCTTCCTTCTTTCCTCTCTTCCTTCCTTCCTCTCTTCCTTCCTAACCTCATCTCTTTCCACATGCAATACATTTCAATTTAAATTTCACTTGTGTATTATGGGTCTTCTGGGGGTCCGAAAAGATTCTAGTCTTCTAAAATATTTCCTCAGAATTATTTCCATCAAGTTGTCATTCAATCTGCATCTCAAGGTGTCACTGGACTCCATTTTTAGAGCCTTGCAGTTATTCCAACTCAATCTATTTCTCTATGGCCTACGACAGAGTTTACTCCCATCTCGCCCAGCAAAAGAGCTCATTGAAGTTTGAGAGGAAAACAGTACTCTGCATTGGCTGGTATTTGCCTATGTATGAAGGGCAAAATATTTTTTCATGTTTGAGAAAACAGTAAGGAATTGTATTTGACAATAGGGATACTTCCATCTTAAATCCTATTCATGCACTGTTTTATATCATATTTTTCATAGGAAAATAAAAATTTCGCAGGACAACCCCCCAACACTGACATTGTTTCATAATTTCATCTCACCCATTGAGTGACTAAACCAGACTTATAAAGATCTCTGAGCAGTAAATATGTCCCCATTTTCCTGATATTAGTTTCTGTGATGCCTGCCCATGCTTCCTTAGTATCTTTTAAAGATAGAGGGAATTGCCTGGGGCCTACAGTTCTTAGCTTTACCGTGGGCAAAAACTAAAAATGTAGTACAAAGAGGTCCCACATACTCTTGATCTACTTTCCCTTCTTTGACCACCTAAAATAGAATATTTATTCCTTCTTAAATTATGTTTGTCTGCTTTCCATTATTGTAAAGAAATACCCATGATAATCAACTACTAAAGAAAAAAGTTTTTTTGGCTCAGTTTTAGAAGTTGCAGTCCACGAAACTGCTTTGGACCTGTGTTAAGGTTCACCATGGCAGAAACATTTTGGAGCAAAGCCAGTCACATTATAGTAGGAAAGTAAAAGAGAAACAAAGAGACCAGAGTCCTACAACTCCCTCTGAGGGCTTAACTCATTGATTGAAGACTTCTGTACTAGGTCCCATCTCTTAAAGTTTCCATGACCTCCCAACAGTTCCAAACTGAAAGACTAAGCCTATAACACATGGGCTTTTAAGGGACATTTAAGATCGAAACTATAGAATAACCCTGATGAAATCATAACTAAGGTGACCACTTTTTTTCACTAATTTGTTTTCTGTTTCAAAATCTAATCCAGGATCTCACATGGGCTTAGCTGTCATGTCATTGTAGTCCCTCTCGCTTTTGAAACAATTCCTTAGTTATTCCTGACTTTCATGATATATTTCATGATTTTCTTTTATACTTTTCATGTCATTTCAAAAAGGCAGCAACAGTGTAGAATGACCTTCAATTTGAGATTGTCTACAGTTCTGTTAAGGTTAGTTTTGAGACAAGGCAGTAAAAGGACACAAAGTTTGTGTCCTTAGTGCATTATTTCAGGGGTATGTGACATTCATATGTTTTTACTGGCAATTTAGAACACTTGACAAAAGTGAAGACTGTTGGATTTCTTCATATAAACTTAAAATTTTTTTATAGTCAATTACTAAATATTTGGGAGAACATAGTTTAAGAGTATGCAAATATTTTGTCTACTGAAAATTTCACTCTTCAGCATTCATCAGGGGAGTTTGCCCAGAAATTTATTAGTGATGTATTCATAGAGATTTTCCATTTTCTGATTTATGTACTTATGAATTTGACTATTTAAGAGTGGTTGAATTTTTTATCTTCTTTATTTCTCAAACATTTATTTGTTTAAATATGAATTCTAGGATATTTTTGCGCTTTAAGTACTTCTTCATTTTCTGGTCTTGCAAGATGTCCCAGGATTGTCTTTATTTTCTCTTTCAAAGCAATTGAATCAGTCACTTCATTAAGAAGATTTTGATTGAATAACTCTTATACTGAATAATGGCCTTACAAGACATGTGTGCAGGATGTGCTCACTACTGGATAACAATGCTTCTAGCTCCACACAATGGATATAACCATTATGTACGTATGTGTGTATGTATATACAGTTGGTTTATATATCATGTATTTATACACATATATTGTGCATTAATATACACATGCATATTGTGTTAATATACACACGTACACCTCTAGATTTTTTTTGTATCCATCTGTGTGTGTGTGTACAGGCGTCTCCCTCATACACAACAATATTTCAAGTCCCCAAGGAGATGCCTGAAACAATATATATAAGATATATTACATTTTTCTCATACATACACTTTTATGATAAATCTTCATTTATAAAGTAAACACAGTAAGGGATTGATAGCAAAATAAAACAATTACCACATTATATATAACAATATGACAATAACATGACAACTTCAACATGCAATTTATTTTTACCCTTATTAAGTTGAGAACTTTTAAATGTTCACATAAGGAAAGCATTTTATGGTTTCTTGATGGCATATATAAATTGCCAGCTTCACTACTCTTGTGCTTTGGGAATATTATTTAGTAAAATAAAATTTACTCGAACTGGATTAAAGAAAGATTCATAACCCCAGGTGAGATGAAGTGAAATGATGGAAGATTTTATGACCCACTCAGGGCAGCTTGCAAGTTAGAACTGATAAATTGTTCATGTCTGGAGTGTTCCACCTAATATTTTCAGACCAAAATTGACCGCAGGTAACAGAAACCTCAGAGATGAAACCGCAGATAAGGGGACAATACTGTATATATGTATACATATGTATTTTTTTTTTTGTCTAAATTGGTTTATCTTTAATCTAAAGCCACAGGACTTGTTCTAGCTTCCACTTTTTCTTTCATTGTAAATTCTCTAGCACCAAGGAACCTGGTTTTCTTTGTATTTATTTATGCAAGTCTACCATACAAATGACATGGTTTTGGAATTCCTAACCTATATCCCTGTGAGAAAAGAAATGGACCAATTGAGGTGCAATGCTTTTGTTCAGTCTGTTTGTCTTTAGCTTTATGGTATCTTTCCTTGTTCATATTTGCATCTTAAATGTCAACCTCTGTGTCTGAGACCTGCTCCCAGACCCATCCCTGTTACACCCACCACCAAGGATTCCTCTGCCTGAGTTTCCATGCAGATTAGAACACAATTCTATGAGGGCTCTGCAATTATCGGGATATAAAGAGAAGCAAGAAACAATCTGTCTTCCAGGAGTTCATTGCCTCAAGATGGTTGCTGCCTGTCTGTTCAAAATACTGGGTGATGCAATCACATGCTACCTTGACATTAGAAAAAATTCAGCAGGTTTTATATCAGTAAGCAAAGGAATGAAGAGATATTCTATGTGAACAGGAAACAAACAAACAAAAGAGTTCTGGAAAGGTACGTGGAGCCTGAAGACACAGAACTGTTTAATGAACTGTTCAGTAGCCTTTGCGTTTGGCATTTGCACACACCCGGGTTTGGACTCCAGTGCTGCCATTTACTGCTAGATGTGGGAACTGAGGCCTCATGTGAGCATGTGAAGGAATTACAAGTGGAGGAGAGCCCTGAGAAGACCACCTTGATGCCATCAAAGTGCACAGTGGATCTAAGAAAACCAGATAAAGGTTAGTACTAGTAAAATCTATAATCCGGTGGTTACATGGCAGATTAAGATGTTTCTGTCACACAGAAATGGAAATCCAAATTTAAAAATCTCAGGTCTATACACAAGGATGTTTATACTTAACACGTTTGGTATTATCAAATTTGGAATTTATTTTTCTGCAAGTGAATAAAATCAGTTTTTAAAAATTCCCTATTCCAACCCATTCAACCTCTAACCCCAAATGGTTTTAGTCTCTGGCTAGTTATGGCATGTCAGCACATCAGTAATTTTTGCCTTTATGATGAAACCTTAAGTACCTTTTCCTTATAAATCAAAAATAAGATAATAATGGCCATCACTAATGCTGTAAAAAACTCAGACTAAGGCAAGAAATATTAAATGTAGAAAAGTAAGATATATGAAAATTGGAAGATTTCTCCTTTTTCCCATGGACCTTTGTATCATTTTAAAACTCCTTCCTCTCCCCACATCTCATCTTTTCCCACCTCCTCTCTCTCCTTCACCTTTTTCTCTTCTCACTTTTCCACTCCTCTGTGTATATATCTTCCATCTTCTCTGCTCTTCTTTTTCTCCTACCAGAAAGGTTTTCTATGTTCAGACACCCTCAAGAATATGAACTTCCATTCCAAGGCAGTTACCAAGTTTTTCTAATTGTTTTTAATTCAGAGCTTCCTCTAAATGGAATTGTCATGGACCAATTTTATCTATTCTTACACAGTAATATTTATTGAGCACCAGCTCTATATCAATGCAGAACTAGCAATACTTGTTACCAGGAGGCCATAGAAAACATACTAATTGCTCAATATGGTGGGAAAGAGAAAGGCTAATCAAAGGATCAACTATGCATTTGGATCATTATTAAATCTGAGATTGGCACCATTGCAGTGGGACAGATGTCATCAGGGGATTCGAAGAAGTTTTCCCTCATCAGTGATTCTGAGCTGAAAAGTTACTACCAGGAAAAGTTTATTAAAAACTTGCTTGAAGTACAGGGGAAGCACATGCAAAGTCCTTCATTTAAGAGGCACCATGAGAGACTTTAAAAATTAAAACACTTGGGTAAATAGGGTCTGTGAAAAGAGTGCCATGCTCATACAACATTTCGAGATCAAATTCCATGTTTCAACTTCATTGCCAGAGCAAGAGGAAACCACATAAGAATCTAAATACGAACTTTCAAACTAACATTTTCTCATCTACAAAGCAGGGTAGAAAAATAGATTGAAGAGAAATATAAATGGGTACATAGAGACCAAATGCCAAACTTTTTGCAGTTTTCCAGGTAAAGATATTATGGCACCTAATGATGTTAGACATGAAGAGCAGTGGACAAATTTCAGCAATAATTCAAAAGGAAAATAGACATGATTTAAATGTGCATTTTGTAACTCTATGGTGGCTATTTTATCTAATTGCAGAATCTAAAGAACAGTTATTTAGAACAGAATCCCTGAAAGGAAAAGTGACCTTTGGTTAAAGAGGCCACTCCCAGGATAATGTTACATGCCTTGATTTCCCATGAATGTGCTGTTTATAGCCTGTTTTTTTTTTTTTTAACATAATGTAATCAAATAATAGAATGCAAAAGATATAAAAATAATACTAAATACCCAAACCTATGGCACAGATTAAGAGGTAAAATATTGCAAAACAAATGAAACCATGCTAGGGCACGTAACACCAAGAATATCAATTTATGCTCCCAAAGAGAATCTTTTAGATTTGTTTGTTTTTGTTTTATAAATAAATATTTATGTCCAAGTCTCCTGAAGTACTCATAAGAGTGTTTAAGTTTATGCCTTGGAGTAAACTGCTGGCCATAGTCTGCAGGCCTTCAGTGTTGCTACATGTCTCTCATTTGTGCCCTGGAAAGGTGGCCGCAGCCTTCTCTTCAGGGTTACGTGTGAGTACGCATTGCTCTACATCTTCTCCTACACCTGGCATTCACTCACTGAAAGGAAGAAAAAATTTCTATTCCAAATATCAATTTTATTTCCACGTGTGATTTAATTATTTCACATTTTCATGATTACTCTTGAAATTTTGAATCTTAAGATGTTTAGGGTTCGCCCCCACGCGGTCCTTGGAGCCGGCTGTGCTCCCGAGCCCGCGCAGTCGGGGGGCGGGAGGGGGGGAGCGGAGGCAACCCAGGCCCGGAGCCCCGGAGCCCCGGGGCCCCGGGGCCCAGGGGCGGGGCGCGCAGGGGGCGGGTGGCGGTGGCATGAGGAGTGGGGCGGGTGTCCCCGGGAGGGCGCTGTCAGCAGACAGGTCGCTCCCGCTGCAACTGCTCGCCCCTGCCAGCTGGGCCTCGGCCGCCTCCGGGGCTGCCGCTGGTGACCACTGGCAGCGTCGCTGGAGGCTTCACCTGCGCCCTCCCCCAGGACGCACCCGCGGAGCTCGGGCCCCTTCGCCCCGGACGCGGAGGCCGCTCTGCGCAGGGTGGCAGCGAGGCCGGAAGATGGCCTGGGTACTCACGATGGACGAGGTGATAGACTCTGGGCTGGTGCAAGACTTCGACTCCAGCCTCTCGGGCATCGGTCAGGAGCTGGGCGCCGGCGCCTACAGCATGAGTGATGTGTTGGCATTGCCCATTTTCAAGCAGGAAGATCCCAGCCTTCTATTGAATGGTGAAACGAAACACCCACCCTTTCAATATGTGATGTGTGCTGCCACATCACCAGCAGTAAAACTACATGATGAAAACACTCACTTACTTGAACCAAAGTCAGTCTTATGAAATTCGGATGTTGGATAATCAGAAAATGGGAGATATGCCTGAGAACAGTGGAAAATTGGTAAAGAGCATCATAAGGGTTGTATTCCATGACAGACGGCTACAATATACAGAGCATCAGCAACTTGAAGGTTGGAAATGGAATCGCCCAGGAGACAGACTTCTGGATTTAGATATTCCAATGTCTGTGGGAATAATCGACACGAGGACAAATCCAAGTCAGTTAAACGCGGTTGAATTTCTGTGGGACCCTGCAAAACGCACATCTGCTTTTATTCAGGTATACTGCATCAGCACAGAATCTACTCCACGGAAACATGGTGGTGAAAAGGGAGTACCTTTGAGGATCCAGGTTGACACCTTTAAGCAGAATAAAAATGAAGAATACACAGATCATCTTCACTCGGCTAGTTGCCAAATTAAAGTTTTTAAGCCTAAAGGTGCGGACAGAAAACAAACTGACCGAGAAAAGAAGGAAAAGAGAATAGCTCATGAAAAAGAAAAGTATCAGCCATCCTATGATACCACAATCCTCAGAGTGTTCTCCGTGGCCTGATACCCCCACAGCCTATGTGAATAACAGCCCTTCACCAGCACCCACTTTCACCTCTTCCCAGCAGAGCACTTGCAGTGTCCCAGACAGCAATTCTTCCCCAAATCATCAGGGAGATGGAGTTTGTAGGCATCAGGTGAACAAATTCAACCTTCAGCTACAACCCAGGAAACACAGCAGTGGCTGCTCAAAAACAGATTCTCTTCCTATACAAGACTGTTTTCTAATTTTTCAGGTGCCGACTTATTAAAATTGACAAAGGAAGATTTAGTTCAAATTTGTGGTGCAGCCGATGGAATTCGCCTCTATAATTCACTGAAGTCAAGGGCAGGCCCAGATATGATGCAGGCACTGATGAGGGCAGAGGTAGACTGAAAGACTGGTAGCAATGCACATGGGCAGAACTGATTTCTTGAAGACGACTGTGTTTGTTGCCAAGAAAACAAAACTTCTAATTTAGGTTGGTTAGGCCTCGCTTAACCATCTATGTCTGCCAGGAGCAGCCGTGTAACGCCACGCTGCAAGCACAGCAGCAAGCTGCAGGAAGTGGAGGCCAGAAGGGCAGTGGGACGCCTTATGTTTACCATGCAATCTACCTGGAAGAAATGGTTGCCTCAGAAGTTGCTCGAAAACTTGCGTTGGTGTTTAATATTCCTCTCCATCAAATTAACCAGGTTTACAGACAGGGTCCCACTGGCATCCACATTCTTGTTAGTGATCAGATGGTTCAGAACTTTCAAGATGAGAGTTGTTTTTTATTCTCTACAGTAAAAGCTGAAAATAATGATGGTATCCACATAATTTTGAAGTGACGTCTTATGTAGACTGAACTATATCCAGTACCAAATAAAGTCACGCTAAAAGTGTGTGAAGACTAAATCCAAGAAGTCTTGGGATTGGATTTTACCATATGAAATGTTTCATATT
Source organism: Sciurus carolinensis (assembly GCF_902686445.1). Taxonomy (NCBI): domain Eukaryota; kingdom Metazoa; phylum Chordata; class Mammalia; order Rodentia; family Sciuridae; genus Sciurus; species Sciurus carolinensis. Next base: position 1,863,718 of record NW_025920130.1, on the reverse strand, counting down.
GAAAACACAGATGACCTTTCTAATGAACTGTGTGAGAGGCAAATCTCACTGTCACTGCCATAGCCAAGCATCCTCATGAGAGCAAGCATGTCGGGACAGTGTGCATCCCGCTCTGGAGGCCATGGGGCAGGCATGGCTACCTGCTCTGGCAGAGGCCAGTAGATACAGTTCCCAGAAGCAGACTTTGCTGGCTTTTTACACTGTATGTGGTTTGGAAATGAATGTAAAACTTAACCATGGGCATTTACCTTTCTGTGCCAATTTGGTTTTTATTGCCTGAACCTTATTCTGACCTGGGGAGGAGATGGGAGACAGAAAGGAATCCATCAGCAGAGAGATGGATTGTGCTGATGTGGTGGTGGTGGTCAGGTAAGAGGCTCAGCACCTCGGGAGAAATCATGTCTAAGGGTTTAGGTCTGAAATGATCATGCCAGACTGGAGAGGATCCAAGCCAGGAAGATGGGTGTGAAGCAAACTGCATTATCGGGAGTACCTTGTTGAGAGGATCAGTGTAAATCCTAATAGGTACAAAGACTTGTGTTTTTGCTTTGTCACAGATTTATTGAAAAACTTTTTTCCTCTGCTTCCAATTTTAGCATTTTAGTTTCTGGTTTTCAGTTTTTGAAGCTTCTTTGCCTTTTAAACCTGGTTTTCTTTCTCATTTCCTTCTTTCTCCACCCCATGCCTTCCTATCCTTAAGCATTTCTAAAGGCCTACCCCAGACATTGGAAATAGTTGATGTAGGTAGGGGGCACACAGTTTTATTGTTGGTAGCTTCTGACTTGGTGTTAAGGGATCTTTGTTACGAACAAGATGAAATGATTCATGGAAACACTAGATATCATAAATCTAACACTAAAATGTACCAAAAAAAATCCCTTTGTCTCTTCTCAGATGTACAATCATGAATAAACATTCTGGTGATTGAGAGGTTTTTAATAACCACACAATGACTTTTTCTTAAAGTGTGCATCTTTCATAAAGAGTTCGCTAACACACTTCTTCCCCCCCCCAAAGGGAATCCTCTGTTTTCTTCTTTTGCTTCTCCCTTTACTCAGAGCCTTCCCAGAATTCATCGACAAGCATTTTTGAGGCCCGTGGTGTAGCAGACTGAATTTTTAAACCTTTCAATTACAGCCTCTGTTTACTAAGCTCTTTTGGTTTGAATGTACCGTTTGATCCTCATCTTTGTTCAGGTGGAAATAGGAATGATTAATTATAAGTTTGAAATCTCTCCCAGAAGACAAATGACTTCACTAGGCCAAAACTTTGGCCTTGGTTTTATTCATAAAGGGGTTAATTATTTGCTGCAAAGAAGCACTGTCTCATTATTTTCATCTTAGGTTTGGAAATATATTACTCCTATAGGCCACGTAGGAGGAGAGTTTTCCTTTTTGTCCTTCTCCCTTTGCTTTTGTGTGACCACGTTTCCTGTACTAGTCACTTGGTTCTGAAAGAAGCAAGTTTCTCAGTTGTTTTATTAGTTTCGTCTATTTAACATTCCTTTGGGTCTCATGATTTATGGAACAATAAATGTCAATTTAATGCTGTGTGCTATTTAAAATTCATCAGGTTTTAGAAGTGGGGTAAAATACAAGCTCATCAAACTTGAAATTATACTGAGTGGCATTGACTATTAGTCTGTCCCAATAAAACAGGTTAAATAAATTATGGCACCAGCAAATTTGCTACTTTGTTTTTTTAATAGTAGGATGTACACATCTCAGTACAATAAATTTTTTCCGATTGTTTTGCAAAAAAAAAAAAAAAAGATGTTTATTGGTCACTTATGTTCTTCCATGAATTGCTCGTTTATAACTTTTGTTATGCTTTCTGTTGGGTTATCTGTGTGTGTGACTGTGTGCACAAGTTTGTCTTATTATTATTGATTTGCAGACCATCTTAATATATACTGGCTTTTATCTTGTAACTGTGGTAAATATTTTCCACCTTTTCTGAATGGGTTGTCTTTGCTCTGTCTGTTATCTTTGGATTTTTTTTTCACTGGAGTTTAGTGCCAGCAATTTTACTAAGTACTTTTTGATTCTCGTATAAAAAAAAATCTTTCCTTTCACCAAACACATAAAATATTATTTTTTAAAATTTTTTTTGTATTTAATTCACTTGGAATGTGCTACTATATGGTAAATGTGAATTAATATTTTTTTTTTCATACAGGAAGCAATTGTTTCAACAGTTGAAACATCTCCTTTTCCCAGTCTTTCTACATTGCCAGCTCAATTACACATTACATTTTCAAGTATTCAACATGATGCACCCAGATTTGATTTTGCTGCTCTGGTCTATATCAATCATTTTCTTTTACCATAGTATTTAAATTTCTACCATTTAATGATGTATCCTGACCTATAGTAAAGTAGTACACACACCCCGTTTTTATCCAGGGTCACTTTATTATTGGCACTTTACTCTTTTACACACAATTTAGAACTATCTTTTCAGTTTCCTCTGGTTGTGATCACATTGAATTATTCAGAAATTTTGAAGAATTGACATTTGTAAGATGTAATCATCCTACTAATGAATTTAGTGTATCAGCCCTTTAAACCTCATTCCCTTTCTAGAGTGTTAATTTTTTCCATAACTACATTCAAGTTTGTTAGACAGTTTTATAATTACTTTAACTTGGAAGCAAATTACATATTTTTAAATCTTTTAAAAATATAATATGCATATTCTAACATCCTCAAAATTGCTACATTCTCTTATTTAAATTTCTAGAGGAGATAATCATTGTGCTCTTGTATAAGCACCTACTTTGCTTCTAATCTTCACATATTTTTCTTGTCTCAGTTCACTGAAGGAATGTCATTTGAGAGGTACCAGTTTTAAAGAAAGAATTAATAGTGGCTATTATTGCCTTATTTCTGATTCTGAAAGAAAATGAACTTGTGATTTCATCAAAAAGATGAACATTGCTGACTGATTTTAGAACCAGATTGTGTACATTTCCTTCTAATTTCATTTTTAAAACAATTTTATATATAACTTAAATGCTACCATTTTTCTGCATTTTACAATGAAAATACTTTTTAATGTTTAAATTTGCTTAAAAGAAATAAATTATATCTGCATCTATCTTAGATACAGATAGATATAAAATTATATGCATTGTTATATTTGATTTGACAATTAGGGTTTTCTGCATGTATATTCATGAGTGAGAGTGTTACTATTATATTTTCTATTTTGTAATGTCTAATTATTATATGTGTCAATTTTACTGTGCCTCTGGGTTGCCCACATATTTGAAGAAAAAAAAAAAAACATTATTCTGGGTGTTTCCGTGAGTGTATTTTTGAATGAAATTAACATTTAAGTTGGTAGATGGAGAGGAACAGATTGTCCTCCCTGATGTGGGTGGACATTGTTCAATCAGTTGGTTCTGGCTATAGAACAAAAAGGTGTGACTTCCCGAGTAAGAGAGATTCCTGTTTTCTGAAAGTCTTCAAACTGGAAGAGTGGATGTTTCATACTTAGAAATTTGAACTAAAGCATCATCTTTTCCTGCTTCTTGAGATTCCCATCCTTCAGGTTAGGGACACCATCACTCTTCCTGATTCTCTGGTCTTTGAACTCAGCATAGAATGTACATCATTGTCTCTCCTGGGGCTTCTGCTTGTTGACACACCCTGCAGACTCTGGGACTGGCCCATCTCTGTAATCAGGGGAGTTCATTCCTTGTGACACATTGCCTTCTGTATATACTTCCTACTGGTCTTATTTCTCTAGAGAACTCTGACATTCATACATTGTCCTTGTCTGATGTTGATATAGGGTTCTTCTAAGACTAATTGGGAAGAATTTTAACTCTTTTTCACTCAGTGAAATAGTTTACATAATATTGAAATGAGTTCTTAGAACCATCTGGGTCTTGGGTATTTTTTCCAAAACTGACTGTACTTTCTTCCAATCACATTATAGTAGAAATGGATATTCTAGAAAACTCTCCCTCCTGAAATAATCTTTGTTTTGCTTTCATATTATTTCATCTACTTTTCAAATATTTTTAAAAATAATATCCTTATCTTTCCTAGCTCTTATGTTTTAACGTATATGATCTTTCTTATACTTATGAACTTCTACTTTGTGGTTTTTACTGTTTTTTTCCCCTAACTCCTTAAGCTGGATGATTAGTCTACTAAGCCCTTAAAATTTCTTTAAAATTTCTTTAGTTGAATCTCATATATTTTGCTATTTTTATCTTTTAATCTTCATTAAATCTACAAAGTACCTATATTTATTATGCAACCCAAAACCTATGTGAAGAAACTTTAAAGTTCTCAAACGTAAGAGTTTATTTAAATTATCTTAGTTTTTGACTACACGATTGAATTCTGGAGAGTATGATCTTATGACTGATTCCTTACAATTTATTGAGGTTTATGGAGTACCACATGTTCCATTTAAAAGGAAAAACTTCATTATGAGTTAGACAAAATGTTGACTCTTATTGGTGAGAACTGGTTAGCATATCTGTTGTTTAATATGTCTATGTGTCCTTAAATCATGTGTTTTATTCAATCTTTCTGTTCCAATACTAAAGGACGAATGATCTCACTGATAAGTGGATGAGGACATATAATGGGGGGTGGGAGGGGTTAGCATTAGGGTTAGGGTTAGGGTTAAGGAGGGTGGTAGGAATGGAGGAAGGAAGGACTGTATAGAGGGAAAAGAGGGCTGGGAGGGGTGGGGGGAAGGGAAAAAATAACAGAATGAATCAAACAACATTACCCTATGTAAATTTATGATTACACAAATGGTATGCCTTGACTCCATGTACAAATAGAGAAACAACATGTATCCCATTTGTTTACAATAAAAAAGCAAAAATATTTTGTATAAAAAAAATCTTTGTTTAATTCTGAAAATTTTTCTTTGCCATCATAATGATGAATTTGATAATTTTTCATGAAAATTTGCCCTTGCTATTATATATATTTCTGCTCTATGTATTTGGAAGCTATCTTAGCTTCCAATATGAGGCATTTAATTGTTTAGAAGTCTTGTTTTCTTGGTGAACTGATTATCATTATACATTGACAATTTTTCCTTAATCTTTTAACATGAAGTCTATTGGTTTGTTATTAGTACATGGATACCAACTTTCTGGAGGGTTAAAATATCCTTTTCCTATAGCTTTATTTGCAAGTGCCCAGTCCTTATATTTTAAATTCAGTTGTTTTAAAAAATATAAAATAATAAAATGATAAAAATCAATATCTGAACTCCTTATTTTAAGAGGTATAGATGATAATAAAAACATATATTAATGAATTTCCAGAAACAAAAGCAGAATTTCATGGATCCCAAGGAAATTTTGATTAAGCATGTTATTTTGGAAGTTTTCCACCTAACACATGATGTATATTTAAACATTAAGCCTGCAACAGGAAGGCTTTTAAGTACAAACTTGTGTGAGAGATTATATTTAGTATTTCCAGTCTCTATAGTAATTTTCTTTTTGTCCTTTCACTGTCATTGATTTGAGGCTACAAACCCTTCATGAATAGATTTATGCTTGCTGTAGTTTGTCCCAAAAGGTTCATGTGCTGTAGAGGTGGTCTCCTGTGTGCTGTGCTGAGTTGGTGCAACATGAGGTAGGGCCTAATAGAAGGTAATTATGCCATGAGTCACTACCCCCAGAAGATACAGCTGCAGGTCTTGTGATATAGCACTTCCCTTGAATTCTTCTGCATGTGTCTTTCACATGCACTCCTGTTATTGTGATGCCATGTACCATGAGTCCCTCACTACAGCAGAGCAGAGGCAGTCATAAGCCCTCAACCCTCCAGAACTGTGAGCTAAGTAATCTTTATTTCTTTATAAAACACCCCACCTAAGGTATTTTGTCATGGGCAACACAGAACTGGCTAATACAGTGTATAATATAGAGGTCTTATTTCGTACTTTCCAAGGCTTGCCTTGACTGGATGGTGACATTATACAAAGACTTGACGTCCACTTCAGATCTCATTTCAATTGTGATTTCAACATTTTCTTCTTTTGTGGCTATTATGCAGTTCTTACAACTGCTTTTGGTGTCTTTGTTCACATTTTAGCATTTAATGTATGAGGACATTCCAGAATGCCTGCTGTGGGTAACTGAATTATTTTGAGTCTTCAAATCTTTTTTTTTTTTTTGACAGATGTACATTCTTATATATTACTACATATTTTTCTTTTTATTTGTAAAATAATTTATATTTTATGTACCTTGTAGTCTGTCCTTTAACATATAGGATGAAATACATATATATGTATGTATGTAGTATGTGGGTGTGTGTGTGTATTCCAAATCTATCTCCTACTAAATATAGGCAATTTTGCCAAAATTTAAGCATTCAAATAAGGAATACATCTTCCTGTGAAACCTTCTGGACTAGCTGTCTGGGCAGTTCATACACATGGAAATATAAATAACAATATAAGTGCTGCTTATGGTCCTATATACTGCATGACAAATGAATGGTGTATATAGCTAAACGAGCTCATTATTAGCTTATTCTTGAAGTGAAGAGATATTTAGCTTTTATTTCCTGGGATTTCATTGTTTGTAGCTTTCTTCTCTATTCAGTATATCTTGTGGCAGCTGGAGTAATGTATAATTTGAACAAAACAGATGACCAATGTCATCCTGCCATTAGCCAGATCATCTCTAAGAAGTGTTTAAAAACTGCAATTTTATGAATGTGTGGGTGTATTAAATTCCAAACAAGCTCAGGTCAAGGCATTTTTGTGGGTAGGAAAATAAATGAAAATTCTATCACCTAGAAAATTTAAAAACATGGTAATCTGAGGCAGTATCGTTTGTTTTGTTTTTTGGTAACCAGTAACCTTTTAATATTTTCAATAGAATTGGGTTTGTTTTTGCTGAAGAACATAGATGATAAACTGATTGATTAGTAACTATACAGTAAAAGCACTGGATGATAATGAATGGACAGCAAGAACAAATTATAACCTATTCTAATTCTTAATCCACAGGACATTTATTAAATAACAGATACATGATATAATAGCACTGCCCCTGTACATTGTAAAAGATAATTTACTGAAACATAAGTATTCACCAAATTACACAAATCTGCAGAGCTAGAGCTATGTAGGCCTACATTCTGCAAATCCTTGTCTTTATTGTCACAGAATTTGTTTTCTTCCAAGTTAGCACTTCGGAAATTGTCTCTCACGTCATCATTCTGCTTATTTTTATTTCCTCTTATATCTTTGTAAAATAGGCCTTATGTTTAGACTTGGCAATTTTCTTCTGTTTTTCATAGCACAATTTATTAGTCTTCAGCCCTGGGCTTTGCACAATTAAGTCAGGGAATGCAACTGCTTTATTTTCATTTCCCAAGTCATGTTACTGTCACTCAGGTCCAAAGTGGAGAAGCAGGATCCCTTGCTACATAAGCATGGCAAACCCTCTTCCTTTCATTCCTAATGCCTGTCATAGAACCCACATGCACAACATTAAATTTGAAAAATGTAGTTTGGGTATATCTGTGTGCAGTCTCTTGTTGCCTTCACACCTGGACTACTCCCTTCTAGTCAATGTCGGAAGTTTTCTAAAAAGTAAATAAACTATTTCAAACTCTTATTTTTAGGATAAAATATATTAATATGAACAGCTTTAGAAAGAGCTGTTTTATATTTTAATCCCCTCTTCTTTTAATTGTACAATGAATACAACTCATGTGGTGAAAGATGTCTGGCTCCATTATTTCCTTGCATAAGAAAATTTTAAATGTGAAAACCAGAAAGACTCTAACTTCAGTACACAACTTCTGGTAGTACAGGATTCAATTGCTTCTTTAAGTTCCGCATACTGGAATGAATTCAGGAAAGGGATATATCTCTGATTTAATTGCTGCTAGTACCACAAGTGGGCATAGAAACTCAAACAGCTAAGAATTAAGATTACTGTTCCTCAAAAGCAAAAGAAAAAAGGCAAATATTAAGGAGTTTTGATGCCAGGTGTGGTAGCCTGTAATCCTAGTGGCTCCGGAGACTGAGGCAGGAGGATCACAAGTTCAAAGCCAGCCTCAGCAACTTAGGCCTTAAACAATTTAGCAAGACCCTGTCTCAAAATAAAAATAAAAAGGGTTGGGGATGTGATTCAGTGGGTAAGCACCCCTGGGTCCAATCCCTGGCACCAAAAAAAAAAAAAAAAAAAAAAAAATAGTTTGAGCAAGTCCCAGTAAATGGAAATTGTGATGAGTCCTCAGTTTGGGAGGTTGAAGCAGGAGGATGGCAAGTTCAAAGTCAACCTTATTGAGGCCCTAAGCAACTTAGCAAGACCCTGTCACAAAATGTTAAAAAGAAGATAGAAAATGGGCTGGGGATGTGATTCAGAGGCTGAATACCCCTGGTACCAAAAACAAAACAAACGGCAAACTGTTCCATGTAATCAAAGATAGGTGGTATGATTTTTAATCTGAAAAATGTTTAAATTTTTAAAGTGATTTTATAATAACTTTTTTTCAAGATTGGGGATGAAGCCAGGGCAGCTCTATCACTGAGCAACACACTCAGCCCCCTTTTTGTGAATTTTATTTTGAGACAGAGTCTCTCCCTTTGGCCCATGCTTGTCTTGAACTTTCCATCCTCCTTCCTCAGTCTCCTAAATCACTGGGATTACAGGCATGTGCCACTGCACCTGACTTGCTCCAAGCATTTTAAACACATTTTTACAATAGTGGTATTGGAATGCAAGGTCTCCATTACTCTATGCATCTCTTTTTCTCTCTAGACTCACCCACAGATTAAATGTCAATACTTTATCAAAGAAACATAGGCTTCTGAATACTGAATAGTAGTAGTCCAGAGGGATATGATTAATTGGATAAAATCAAGAGTGAGAGAAAAGGAGATATAGCATAAACTTGATCACAAAAATCTCAAGATACCATGATTTTAAAATTAGGTCAAATAAATCATGAATTTTATTCAGTGAAAAGCAAAAGTAGGATGTTTGTTTCCCCCAGGAGACTAAAGAGCCTAGTAAAAATAGCTTTCAAAAGAGTTTAGACAATATTGCGGAAAAAAAAGTTAAAATGAGCTTAAATTTGAAAACACTTTGCTTCCATGACCAGAGAACTACATAAAGTATGTTTTTTTATAGTCATAGATATTTAATTCTAGGATTATAATGTTCTTCATTGAATAAGTACCTTTCTACAAGCTGAGGATTATAGATGAATATAAAATGTTTTTTTATAATTATAACATCAATGAACAACTAAATAATTGGTAATTTACAAGATGCATACGTATTTGTTGTTTGCAATGGGGGCAGACCTCAGATTATGGAATACATGCAGAATAATGACCAGAAAGTGGGCGATATTATCAGAATATCTCTTTTGATCCCTGGATATGCAATTTATAAGAGCAAGAATAGTTCTTAATCTCTCTGAATTCAGATTCCTTATCTACCGAAAGTTTATAAGATTACTCCTCAGGTAATCCTTGATTAGCATAAATATCTACACTCTCATGTTCTCAATAACATCAGCAAACACCAAAAGTTGTCTGTTATTAATGCTATATATGGTCTTCTAGTTTGTTGGTTACATATCAAGTCAAAGGGAGAAAATGTTGGTGTTGTCTGTAATTTGTTCGATTCTGGTGAATTATAATAGTATACGCAAATTCCTATTTCTTTTTAATTGTAAACAAATGGGATACGTGTTGTTTCTCTGTTTGTACATGGAGTCAAGGCATACCATTTGTGTAATCATAAATTTACATAGGGTAATGTTGTTTGATTCATTCTGTTATTTTTCCCTTCCCTCCCACCCCTCCCACCCCTCTTTTCCCTCTATACAGTCCTATTTCTGACAGTATTGTGTTGACCTTTGTTCATCTATCTCTAGATTAATATACGTAAAACAATAAACTTATTCTCTCATGAATGACCATGCATATTTAATCATTTTGATGGAAGTTTGAGGATAAATCTGACCTAATATTCTAGAAAGTAGCTGAATAGGTAAACTGTCTCAATTCCTCTATACATAATTTCCATGTGCCAGAGTCTGCTGGGCCTTTATGAGAAAAACTTGAATCATAGTAAATGTTAGATGGAATAGTTAACAGGATTGGCTGGATGAGACCTAGGACCTCACCCTTAGCTCCTGCTATTACTTTCCATATTCTTTTTTGACTCATTTTTGTTTTTATTTCAACTCTTCAAGCTATTCTCAAATTATGCTACTCACCATTTGGGCAGTACTCTCAATATTAGTTCAGATCAGGGCATTAATCCTCATCCTGGCTTACTAGGGAGGCCCCTCATTATCTCCCACCTAGTTCTTATTTACCTTGCTGCTCTTGTCTAGTATCACTCCCTCCCAAACTTTGTCTATCCACACTTGTCTCCTTGCTTTGCCTGAAACAGATTTTTTTAATTATTGCTCCCTTATCTATGATGTTTATTTGATCCACATAGTCACATGGCTCTATTCCAGTAGTAAAGATTGCCATTTCACATCATGTCATAGACAGAATAAAGCTCTTTCTGCCAAGATATGCACGTTCTAATCCCCTGAACCTGTGTACACATTGTCTTACATGGAAAAAGATATTTTGCAGAGTGTTCGGATCATGAGATGAGCAGAGTTCTGAATTATCCAGGAGAGCCTAGTGTAATCATAAGGGTCCTCATAAGAGGGAGAAAAGAAGGAAAAGTTGGAGAACGTTATGATGAAAACAAAGGAAAATCTGTGTGAAATGGAACCACAGCCACTGTTTGAGAACAGTTTCTAGAAGCTGGAAAGGATCATGTATGAATTTTCTCCCTGAACTTCTGCAAAGGACACAGTGCCAATACTGTTTTTATATTATAAAAACTTTGGGTTGCTTTAAGCCTCTGTGGTTGTGGAAATTTGTTAGAGCCACCAAAGGAAATTAACATATGAAAATTTCCTGTAAGATTGAGCCATAGGATTAGTTTTGATCAACAGGCTATGAGCAGAAGGAATATGTGTGATTTTGAGACTAAAGCATTTAAATGCTGATATAGAGAATAAACATTCCTGAGCAGCTTGAGCAGGTGAAGCTGTAGTCAGCAGTGGTGCCTAAATGACACTGTGGAGCACAGCACCTTACCAACACTCACTGCTAACAATAGGCAATGGCAGCAAGAGATGATCTTTGGTTGCATCATCCCTGAAATTCAATAATTTGCTACGACAGCCTAGACTAACACCACGAATAACAAACTTCCTTCAGTTCCTTGGCCAACTGCCTCTTTTCAGTAAGAACTTCCTTGAACACATGTAAAATAAAATAAAATAAATAAATAAAATTTTACTTCTCTCTCTGGTAATGCATTTCCCTCTACTTTGGTTTATTTTGTCTTTTCCAATGGCAATCTTTGTCATCTGTCACTCTACGTGTCTTGTTTCTTTACCATTAATCTCTTCTACCTGTGTTAGCTCCAACAGGGCAGAGATTTTGCTGTGCTTCTCACAGCACCCAGACATGCTTAGAATGTGATAGGAGCTCATCATATAATTAAGGCAAAAATGAATGGACCCATACAGGTGATTATTTATTCCTTTTACATTCTTTTCTTGCCAATAAAAGTTGTTCCAGTTCATTTCCTGACTTCAAATTCTGCCACATGCTTAAGTCCTTTTCATTCCTGAACCATTTCTATGATTTGTCTTACATTCAAATTCTACTTCATAAAGGATGTCAAGAGTGCTTCCAATTCCTATGTCTCCCATGGGCCTTCATTGAACTGAAAGTATGAAGGGTAAAATGAAGAAAGAGAATATCTGAACCAAGAATAAAACACATACTAGATCATTGGGTAGAGAGATAAATGTATCCCATCTTCAAGGAGGTCTTGATCATGAGAGGGATGGTATGCAATCGAGCCAAAGGTCTAGCCATGAGTAAAACCCCATTATCTTTTACTAAAATTTTGCATTGAGCTGTACAGTCTAAAGAAATTGTTCTGGAGTTGTTATGTTTAAACTATGTAGTTTGTCATTTATTCAGAATACCTTTTTTTTTTTTTTTTGACCATTAGCTAGTAGCTATGTACCAGACACTATAATAAGTGCTGGAGATAAAAAAGGGAGATGAACTCATCCTCTCACTACCTTCATATAGCCTATTGTTCCAATGCTGGTGGAGAAAGAAGAGTGACATTCTCTTTGTTACAGGGCAAGGATCTGCTTGCAGAGCCAAGCCAGACACGGAGATCCTCTCTCTAAAGTTCTTGTGATCGATTTAGAAAGTTTTCAGACATGTTGCTCAGAGAAGCAGGTGTGAATTTATTGGAAGGCATGTAACATTCTTTAGACAAAATATCAAGAGGATTTGCATGTTAACTGTAATGAATAACAGATGATCAAGAATGCCTGGGTTACAGGTGCATGTGGGGCAGGGATAAGACATAGAGAAGATGAAAGGGAGCCTTATAATATTTCAAATACCTAGAAATAGTTTATGAAAATTAATTTGAGTCAATAAAATTAATCCACAGAAAAGAATAATATGATTATGTATGCAATTTAGAAAGATTGGTATGTAATGAATGTGGTAGATGGAAAGAATACAAAACTATAGGCAAGTCCACAGAGTCCTATTAGAATCTTATTATGAAAATAAAAAAAGAGAAATTATAAGCTATTTGAACTTGGGCATGATAAGGAATAGAAAGAGTGGTTGAATGATGTAGTGAGATTTAAGGTTTTAAGCCAGGAGGAAAGATTGATTCAGAAATAAAGTTAGTGAAGACACCAGACATGACCTTTTCTTTAACCTATCAAAATAAGGTGGGTGATAACCTTAATTTAACTGGTATTTTTCTATGAACACTAATAATGATTTTCTTCCTCCTGGATCTTGAAAGATATGCTAAGTTTTAAGTGATTCTTATTTTTTTCCAAGATCTTTTAAATAATTTTTAACTTCCTCAAAAGAGATTTGGCTTAAAATTAATCCAAATGTTTCAGCTTAGAAGGAAATTAGAAAAAAAAAAAACCTGAAAAATCATAATTTGTTGCAATAATGGATATATGCTTGCTTTAACTTTACATTTAGGAACTTCCAAAGTTTTTAATCCCACTATTATTTATTTTGCTCACTGAGAACTTTTGTTTGTTATCTGTTGATGAATTTGAGACTATATTTGAAAAAATTCCAAGAAAATAGATCAGGACAGGAGAGCCACAATCAGCATAACAGACAGTTGCTTGTGTACAGGATGTGGTGAATCCAAGTAGCCATTGATTTACATAGCCTATATGAGCTGTGATCATACCTTTTTTCATGAAAGCTACAAGAACATTTGCCAATGAGGAATCATTAAATACTTATCTGGAAGACACTGCATCCTAATTGAAACAAAATGAACAAAATGTGAACAAAATGTAAAAACCAAATAAGTAAAATGACAACAAAGGAATTAACCCATTTACAGGTGCCAGTCTAGTCCACAGTAAAGCAAAAGATAGAACAGACAACTCAGGAAGTAAAACTACCAGAGGAAGAGCACATAGAAGGGAAGTAAAGTAATCAGGGAATTGAAGGGAACTTCTTTCATTAATGGAAAATATAGTTTTCTGCTTTCATGAAGACTAAGACTATTGGACCCTTGACCACCATTATCCCAGTATCTGAAACAGTAGTATCCTTTCACTAAACCTCACATCACAATCTAGATGTTAGTTTCATTTACTAGTTTCCTGCAATCTCTTCATTCATTGTTCCTCTGCCTTAGGTTAGACCCTGATACAATCCTCTTTAATGACCCACATCACCATTATGACTTTCTTTTTTTAATTATTCTTTTTTAGTTATAAATGAAAGTTGATTCTACTTTGACATATTTATACAATCATGGAGTATATCATAGGCTAATTAGAATTCCAATCTTGTGGATGTACACAGTGTTGCGATTCACTGTGGTGTATTCATATATGCATGTAGGAAATTATGTCCAATTCATTCCACTGTCATTCCTATTCCTATCTCCACTCCCTTCCCTTCATTCCACTTTATCTAATTCACTGAACCTCTATTCTTCCTAGCCCCCCTTGTTGTGGATTAGCATCAACATATCAGAGAGAACATTCAACTTTTTTTGAGAGGGGGATTGGTTTATTTCACTTAGCAAGATAGTTTCCAGATCGATCCTTTACTAGTGAATGCCATAAAGTCATTCTTTTTCTTATACATTTTGTAAACTTTATTTTATTTATTTTTATGTGGTGCTGAGGATTGAACCCAGTGCCTCACACATGCAAGGCAAGCACTCCACCACTGAGTCACAGCCCCCGTCCTCACTATTCTTCATGCCTGAGTTATATTCCATTGTGTATATATACAACAATTTCTTCACCCATTCATCTGTTGAAGGGCACCTAAGTTGGTTCCACAGCTTAGTGATTGTGAATTATGCTGCTATAAACATTAATGTGACTGTATCACTGTAGTATGATAATTTTAAATCCTTTGGGTATATACAAGAGTGGGATAACTGGATCAAATGGTGGTTCCAGTCCTGGTTTTTTGAGGTTTCTGCATACTGCTTCCTAGAGCAGTTGCTCTAATTTGCACTGCCACCAACAAGGTATGAGTTTACCTTTCCCTATATCCTCAATAACATTTATTGTTACTTATATTCTTTTTTTATCTGAGGGTGCAGGTTCCAGGGATCGAATTCAGGGGCACTCAACAGCTGTGCCACATACCCAGACCTATTTTGTATTTTATTTAGAGACAGAGTCTCACTAATTTACTTAACACCTTGCTTTTTCTGAGACTGACTTTAAACTCATGATCCTTCTGTCTCAGCCTCCTGAACCACTGGTTTTACAGGCATGTACCACCACACCTGGCTACTTGTATTCTTGGTAATTACCTATCTGACTAGAGTGAGGTGAAATCTCAGTGTAGTTTCAATTTGCATTTCTCTGGTAGCTAGAGATGTTGAACATTTTTTCATATATTTGTTCACTGTTATAGTGTTTATATAGTTCCTTTTCCCATTTATTGATTGGATTATTTGTTTTTGTGGTGGTAAGTTTTGTGGTTTTCTCTGTATATCCTGGAAGTTAATGACTTATCTCAGGTGCAGGTGGCAAAGATTTTCTCTCATTCTGTAGGCTCTCTCTTCACACTCTTTATTGTTTCCTTTGCTGTGAAGAAGCTTTAAGTTCAATACCACCCCATTTTTTGATTTTTTTAAATTATTTTTTCCCTTTAGGAGTCTTGTTGAGGAAGTTGGTTCCTAAGCTGACATAATGGAAGGTTGGGCCTATAGTTTCTTCTAGTAGGCACAGAGTCTCTGGTCTAATGCCTAGGTCCTAGAACCACTTTGAGTAGAATTTTGTGTAGGGTGAGAGATAGGGGTTCAATTTTATTTTACTACATATGGATTTCCAGTTTTCCCAGAACCATTTGTTGAAGAGGCTATCTTTTCTGCAACATAGGATTTTGGTGCCTTTGTCTAATATAAGATAACTATTCATGTGGGTTTGTCTCTGTGTCCTCTATACTGTTCCATTGGTCCATGCCTATTTGGTGCCAATGCCATGCTGGCTTTTTTTTTTTTTTTTTTTGATTATGTGTTTGTTTTGTTTGTTTTTTTGCTATAGCTGTGTAGTATAATTTAATGTCTTGTGTAGTAATGCATCCTGCTTCGTTCTCACTATTTCTTTAGCTATTTTGGGCTTCTTATTTTTCCAAATAAATTTCATGACTGTTGTTCTATTTCTATGAAGAAGGTCATTGGAATTTAGTAGGAATTGCATTAAATCTATATGGACTTTTGGTGATATGGCCATTAGAACAATATTAATTGTACCTATCCAAGAACAGGTGATATCTTTCTATCTTCTAAGTTCTTCTTCAATTTCTTTCTTTAGTGTGCTATAGTTTCAGAAATTAACAAATGTCATTCGCCACATAAATACTCTTACAGACAAGAATCACATGATTATCTCAAAATGATGCAGAAAATGCATTTGACATAATACAGCATCCATTCTTGTTTAAAACACTTAGTAAGAGTAGGGATAGTAGTAACATACCTCAACATTATAAAAACTACATATGTCAAATCAAAGGCGAACATCATTCTAAACAGAGAAAAACTGAATGTATTCCCTCTAAAATTGGAACAAGACAGAGATGCCCTCTTTGACTATTTCTATTCAACAGAGTCCTTGAAACTCTTGCCAGAGCAATCAGGCAGAAGAAAGAAATTAGAGATATAAATATGAAAAGAAGAGCTCAAACTCTTCTTTTGCCAACAATATGATCCTATATTTAGAAGACTCCGTCAGAAAACTTCTAGAACTCCTAAATAAATTCATGAAAGTAGAAGGATATAAAATTAACCCCTATAAATCAACTGCATTTCTATACACCAATGATGAAAGAGAAATTAGGAAACTATCCCCATTAAAAATAGCTTAAAAAAAAAAGAAAGAAAGAAAAGAGAATCAAGGAATCAATCTAACAAAAGAGATGAAGAATCTTTACCATGAAAACCATTACAAATTTCATCTTAAATAGCCTATTTGGAAGGATCCTATGTTTTGAGCTTTTCTATTATTTAAATATTTGTATAGCAACTTCATTTGAAGGATGTATTCAACTTTGCTCACTATGATAATTGTAGCTGCTATATTAAGTACTGTTATACCATAAGATATGAAAAATTATGAATAATCATATCTGCCAGACACTGTGACACATGCCTGTAATCCTAGCCACTCAAGGCTGAGGCAAGTTCAAGGTCAGCCATAGCAACTTAAGTGAGGACCTAAGCAACTTAGCAATCCCTATATCAAAATAAAACCTTAAAAGGTCTGGGGATTTAGTACAGAGGTAGAGTCCCTGGATTCAATTCCTAGTACCAGAAAAACAAATAAACAACCAAGACAAAACAACAAAAAACAAGAAGCATATAAAAAATGTGTATCCAGTCTTTCCATGAAGTTTCTCCCAAATAAAACTTATAAAATTTGTTCACATGTCTTTCAGGCTCTGGAAATGGCCCACTGACTTGTATGAAAGGCATTCTGGGGAAAGAAAAAGATGAGGTATCTGAGAGATTTATTGATCACAACTAGGGAAAAAGATGTTTGAAAGAACAAGCTTAATTTTCCCTGCTGTGTTTACATACCTGTGGACAATTACCCAGCAAGATTTCCTCAGAAGTGACAGACCAAAATCAACCTATTTTTTGTGACCCTGGAAGTCACAAGTAGCAGAGGAAATCAGAAAAAGTGAACAAGAAAAGGGAAAAGAGAGTGCCTTTTTTGAATTCTAGCTAAATAATTCAAAGAAGCGGAAATACCACCATCAGTGAGCATCACCACAGTCCTGAGGGAGCCAGTAAGATGAACCTCATCACAGAGCCAGACACAGTGATGAAGCAGAGGTAGGCAGGGAGCTGAGGTTAAATTCTGACGTGGACTAATGAGGAAGCAGAAATAACACTGGTGGTGACTCAATGGGGATATTATAAGGCCACAGTCAGTGGCAGTTAGTGAAGCCAGGTGTTCTGCCACAGAGTCATGAAGTGGAGGAAAACAAGCATGAGTCATATGGATGGTCAGCATGGAGAAGCTTGCTCCACCGCAAATGGGAGGCAGCAGGGAAATGGACCCTGAGTGCCATGGTGCCACAGCAATGGCAGAGTCCACTGAGAGCCAAAGCACCCTCTGTCTCAGTGGCTTATTTTACTAAGACTTTCTTTTTATTCTTCCCCTGCATGGCAACCATGGATTAGACTAATAGGGAAAAAAGTAGAACCCTGGCATTTATTCCCAGATTCTAGACAAAACTCCAGTCATGCCTGCAGGAGAACCAGAGGAATCCCTTGGTTTCTCCTTTTGGTGCAAACTTAGATAATAGAAAGATAAGGAGCAAGCGTAAGGGTGCTTACTGTGGGATATTGGGCAATCTTAAATAGTTATTCTGATTTCACTTTCCTAACATAAAATAAAATCACTGATGATCATTTATAACTTGTACTGACATTTTGAGGATTTGGATGGAAATGTATAGTGATATTTAACAGGATGTTATTATATTCATCGTGTATGCTAAAAGTAAAAATTGCAGTTTCTCCTTTTCTTTCCCCTTCTGAAATTGAAAATAAAGAAGAAGTGGCAAGATTTAGGTTAACAGAGGGTATATCATACTAAGAGTATTCAACTTGGTGATTTGGTTTCTGGAAACCGTTTTGCTATTAAATAAATCAAGCATAAATTCAGATTATTCTTAGTCTATAATTGCATTTAACACTGCTATATACGAGGCATAACTTCTCCAGATTTTATTAAGGATCAGCGAATAAATTCTAAGGTCATTGTTGGCACTAACATTGACTTCTTAGGTGTACAGTAATTGTACCCTAGATATGCCCACCTGTGCCTCAGAGGGTGACACAGTATGTCATTAAATCAGAGATGAAGAAAAAATAAGATTCCCTCACCAAGTTATAATTTTGCCACATAGTTTACAGACTTACAACGAATTTTTTAAATATATAAAAGGAAGTAACTCTCCATGGTGTAAAAGTCAACATCAAATTTTAGCATTTTCATGGTTCTGTAGAGAAAAGTAGTTGGCTGGTTAAACAAGGTTCCATCATTGCCCTGAATAAGAGTAGCATGCACGTGATAGTCAATAGAACAAAACCTTCTGTGGAAGGAATCCCTAGCCTTATGCTTCAGAGCGTTAACAGATTGTTGGATGGAATGAGAAAAAAAAAAAAAAATCCCTGTTACATCTCACTGTGAAATTAGTCTAAAGCATTCTGGGAACTCACTCATTTCTTTACAACATCTGGAAAGGAGTCTGAATATTGATCTCTTTGTATTGATCAGTTTTGTCAAGGGTGACCATTTCTGTATTCAGGGGAAAGTTTATTTGAAAATAATGAAGACACTTCAGATAGCAAGCGTCAATACACATCCAAATAAAAAGCTGAATCCTTGTCCTCAGGTTGTGCAGTTGAATACAAAAGGCAGAAGTAAGAATGTAGTGATTATAGCTGTTCTTCTGCCAATTCATCTATCAGGCTAGGGTTGGTATTATCTGCACACTGTTGTCTACTCCTGGAGGAGCTCATAGGTCAAAGCCAGCTGAAAGGCACACTGCGCCTCCTTATACTGTCCCTTGTGCACCATTCAATTCCATTACCCTGGGGTTTTGTTTTCATTTGTTAAACCACACATTTACCCCTTAGGATAAAGATACATGGTTTTAAGAGCAAATATACAGCCTTATGCTATGGTTTTCCTATTAATTAATTAATTAGTTATCACTGAAATTCAAGATACATCAAATGTGCCTTCAGAATCATCCCAAATACAAAACTGTCAGCACTATCAATCTGTTGGATTTGGTGTGCAGTTATTATTTCATTTACACCTGCACATTTTTGTGTATTAGCAAATGGCTGATTACAGTCTGATCACTCTGAAAAAAGGGTCTCATCTCTTTCTGGATCCTAAAGGACCAACTACATGAATGCTATCTTCCTTTATCTTTCTCATCTTCTTCAAAGTTATGCTTCTTCAATATCATTTTCCTTATAGATTTTCATGAGCCACATTCTTATATTTTTCAACACCTACCCAAACATGTGACTGTTGTGGTTTAGATGTGGTATCCCTCAAAAGCTCATGTGAGAGACAATGCAAGAAGGTTTGAAGGAGAAATGATTGAACTACAGCCTTAACCTAAATGAAAATCCATTAACATGCCCTTTGACCAAGGTGAAGTAAACTAGCTGGATTTTCTGAGTCATAAATGGAATACCGAAAATCACACTCAGGCCAGTCTATAGGAAGTTATTAAAATACTATCAAAGGCTTACTCTCTGTGCAGGGTGCCATGTTAAACATTTAAAATTCATCAGGCATTCAACTATTACAAGGATCCTACCAGGCAAGTTATTTATATATCTTCATTTTAGAAATAAGCACATCAGTGAACTAGCTCAAGTCACAGAGCCCATGATGGAGCAGAATTTAGATTCTATATCTCTTTATTCCTATGGCCCAGCACCCAAACTAGGGCAAGGCCCATGGGAAGTACCACACATATATTATCAGTGCTATTTAAATACTACCTTCCACTGCTTTCCCCAGACTACAGCAATCCAGGTACATAGGTAGACCTGCCTGTCACATAGCTGTTAAGACTTTGTGGGTTTTGTAGACTGTGATCAAATGAGTAATAAATCTATGCCTCAGATTAATTTAAAATTCAATTCTTGGATTTCACCCCTTTAGCAGTTATTTCATTTACAGAAAATTCTAAATTTTCCTTGGGAACATTAACTATAAAGATCAAGTTTTACTGAGATCAGGTGCAAATTAGAGTGGAGAAAAATCAATGTAAGCATCCTAGCAAACAATAGAATTTATTTTTGATTACATTTCAATGCTAGCCCCAACTCCACAGTGTCCAAGGACCTATTATAACACCTTCAGAATGACTTTCTTTCTCTGTACAGAACTATGAGGAGAAGCTTCATAAAATTAGCAGTGTTTGGGGAAATCATATACCATGTTTATCCAAAATAAATAAAAAGATTAGAGATAAAATTTTATTGGCAGTTTTGCAAAAGAGACTGATGAAATTGGGAACTGGAAAGTTGCTTGAAGAGGAAAGGAGTGACAATCTTCCATCTTGGGGGTTAGCTTCTGTGTAGCTGGGGAGTTGTCCAGCACTAATCTGATTATGGTGAGATAGGGTTATAACTCCCATGCTTTGTGTTGCCCAATAATGTTCTAATGCAACGTGAGAAAAATGAGCCTCAGTCTTGAAAGACAGGAAAAAGAATTCTTTAAAGAATATCAGAAGTAGTGGTTTGTAGCCTTGGTTGACCCCCAATGTCACTTGTGCATATAGGTTTTGTAACTTATTGTTTGTACACCCACTACTTGGGTGATTTTAATTCTAAGATTCAAGTATGAATCTGACAGCTTGTATTTACAACTGTTGATAATTTCCAAAGTCAAGAGTTAAAGTCAGACAAATAAGAACTCTACAAATTTAAGGCTATAGTTCTACATTTTACATAAGAACATCAAACAGTCACTAGTGTTTTATGCTTTTGTATTTAGTATCAATTTTCTATTATTTTAAATTAAAAATTTAATAATCATAAAATGCAAATACTTTTCAACTAAATATTGTGAAAATTCACTTTTTTTTCCATACTGATATCTCTCCTGGAAGTACTTTATTCACAGAGATCTAGAAATAAATGCTATTTTATAAAAAACATGCAGATATGTACATATTTTCTGTAAAAGCAGGGATATACTTATTTGTTATTTTATACACTATTTTTAATTTTTTAATTTTAGTAAAATATGAACATGTGAGGTGCAAGAAGGGGATGTGGAGAGTCAATTTACTGAGAAAAGGAACTATAATCATTCATCCCATAAGCAAACAGAACCAACTGTGCAACTGACTTGAACGTCCTGTTCTCTTGAAGTTTTTTAAACTTTATTGAGATTTTAAATATGTTTCTAAAAAATAGAAACCTATTCCATGAGCATAAATCCAAGTAATTACAGAAATGTTAATTTCTTCAAATCATTTTGTTCTGCAAATTCAATGTAAATCCATTCAAATTTTCAATCTGGTCTTCTATAAAACCTTATAAAAACCAAGACTCCAGAATATGAAAAAAGGCAAAGGCAGGGAATTTTTGCTATAAATGCAAGTATAATGATTTTAAACTATGTAGTATTAATATATGAATATTAGAGACCCTGAGATTTGGGGGAAATGACAGAGGTGGTATAGTAGATTATTGGAAAAAAGAAGGTACTCTTCTTTTTAAATTTATTTCCTTTTTTTATTTATCGGTGGTTTGAATTCAGGGACACTTTACCACTGCATTACAACCCCAGCCTTTATTGTTTTTTAATTTGAGACAGGGTCTCACTAATTTGGTGAAGGCCTCACTAAGTTTCTGAGGCTTGCTTTGAATTTGTGATACTTCTGCTTCAGTCTCTAGAGTCATTGAGATTGTTAGCATGAACTCTGCACCTGGCTGAGAAGGTACTCTTCTTAAAAAAGAGCTTAAAATAATAGAAATTCATAGATTATTCTTCTAAATATGATTCAGTTGATCCAATTCAAAATGGATTAAGGGTTTCTTATTGTTTGGATATGAGGTATTCCTCAAAAGCTTATGAGTTAACGCAGGAATGTTCAGAGGTAAAACATTTAGATTGTAATAGTTGTACCTGATCAGTGGATTAATCCATTTGATGGATCAATAATTTGGAAGGATTACTGTACTAGGTGGTAACTGTAGGTAGATGGGGCAGACTGGAGGGGATGAATCACTGGGGCATAGACTTGGGGATAATATCTTGTCCCTCTGGTTCCTCCTTTCTCTCTTTTTCTGCTTCATGGCCACCACAACCTGAGCAACTATTCCCTGCTGTGACCTTCTGCCACATTCTGCCTCACTTCAGGCCCAGAACAACAGAGATGCGTAATGATGGACCGAACCTTTGAGATTGTGAGCAAAGAATAAAATTTTCCTAACTCTAATTTTTTCTTGTCAAGTATTTCAATCACAGCAGTGAAATGCTCATGAATACAGGGTTTAACTATCAAAAATAAATGTAAAATTTTACAACAAAAATATAGATGATATCTTTTAAAACTTTCAGTAACAAAATATATTGGATAAGATACACAAAACACTGATGATGAACAAAAACTTACAGAAATGTGACTGACTTAATTTAAAAACTTCTATTTATTAAAATATACCTTTCATAAAATAAAAAATACAAATGAGAATATTCACCACATACAGAATTGCCAAAATTTAAGGTTTAATTACCAAAACTATGCCTTAAGAATATATTACTTGTATACCAATTATTAAAGTATGCTTCATTATACCTGAACAATATGTTTAAAAATCCAAGAAATTCTTAGTAGGAACATACACCAAATAGTGTTTTAAAAAAAAAATTTTAGTGACATTTAACATGAGAAAATCCTAATGTAAAAACTTTTTTCTAAATGTTATAAATTTCTATAGCAATGATTATGAAACAACTAAAAAGCATGAGAAATCATTTAAATCTCACTAGATAGAAAAATTTTTAATTTTTAGAAAAAAATGGTGGAACTAAAGTAGACCTACAACTTATACAATGCTGGGGGGTTGTATTTGGTATAACCCCTTTGTAAAACCTCCTTGTTATTAACTCCTAAGTTTGAATTTTCACATACCCTATGAATCAATGATTAAAATCTGTGGAAGGTATTCTGAGAAAATCTGGTACAAATGCAACCATATGTGTATGTGTATACATACACATGTATACCTATATATACATGTATGTACTTGAAAAACTATGTATGTATATATAGGTGAATATATGTATCTATATACAGGTGTATATATATGTATATTTATACATATATATGTACATTTTGTGTGCATATATGTGTATATGTATATATGCATTATTTTTATACATACTTATTCTCATGTATATGCACACATATATATTTATATATGACTGGTTATAGCACCAACTTGTGCTATAATAAAAGCCCAAAAGCACTTGGATGACCCACAAGAAAGTGGGTAAATAGTATAATCTGGGTCATATTTATATAATTGAATGATACATAGCAGCCAAAAAGACTGAAGTACAGTGACTTACAATAAAAAAAACAATCTTATTTATAATATTAAAAGTAAAGAAAATATAAAAAATTATATACATATTATACTTATTTTGCTATGGTTAAAGCAAATGAAATTATGCATGTATGTTTAAGGAGTACAAAGAAATGTATTAAAACTTTTGCACACACACAGGTGTACCTATATATAAAGTGCATCAGATGCCATCAGAAAATATAAAAAGTAAAGACATGAAATGGTAAGCTCAGAATTCAAAACAATGATTGAATGATTGTTGGTTATGGGATGACATGGGGATTAGTGAGAAGGAAGAAACTAGTGACTCTAAGTAAATAATTTCTAAATTTCTACCTTCTATTTTGGTTGTAAGCTTGTGGATATTGATTACATTACTAATAATGAAATATATGTCTATATGTAAATTAATCCAGTCAAACATAGACCTATACAGAAAGTACATTAAGAAACAATGGTAGTAGTAGCCAAGAATTCTAGTTAATTCAATTATCTGCACCTTAGTTTTTTTTTTTTTTTTTTTTTGTCTTTTTTTTTTTATTATTTACTTATTTTTTTATGTTTACATAGGGTAATGATGTTTATTATATTTTTCCCCTCCCCCCCACCCCTCCCACCCCTCCCACCCCTCCCACCCCTCTTTTCCCTCTACACAGTCCTTCTTTCCTTCATTCTTACTGCTCTCCTTAGCCTAACTCTAAACCTAACCCTAAAGCTAATGCTAGCCCCTCCCACCCCCCATTATATGTCCTCATCCGCTTATCAGCGAGATCATTTGTCCTTTAGTTTTTTGAGATTGGCTTATCTCACTTAGCATGATATTCTCCAATTTCGACCATTTGCCTACAAATGCCATAATTTTATCATTCTTCATTGCGGAGTAATATTCCATTGTATAAATATGCCACAGTTTCTTTATCCATTCATCAACTGAAGGGCATCTAGGTTGGTTCCACAATCTGGCTATGGTGAATTGAGCAGCAATGAACATTGATGTGGCTGTATCTCTGTAGTATGCTGATTTTAAGTCCTTTGGGTATAGGCCAAGGAGTGGGATAGCTGGGTCAAATGGTGTTTCCATTCCAAGCTTTCTGAGGAATCTCCACACTGCTTTCCAGAGTGGTTGCACTAATTTGCAACCCCACCAGCAATGTATGAGTGTTCCTTTTTCACCACATCCTCGCCAACACCTATTGTTGCTTGTATTCTTGATAATCGCCATTCTAATTGGGGTGAGATGAAATCTTAGGGTGGTTTTGATTTGCATTTCCCTTATTACTAGGGATGTTGAACATTTTTTCATATATCTGGTGATTACTTGTACATCTTCTTCTGTGAAGTGTCTGTTCATTTCCTTAGCCCATTTGTTGATTGGATTATTTGTATTCTTCGTGTAGAGTTTTTTGAGTTCTTTATAGATTCTGGAAATTAGCGCTCTATCTGAGGTATGGTTGGCAAAGATATTCTCCCACTCTGTAGGCTCTCTCTTCACATTTCTGATAGTTTCCTTTGCTGAGAGAAAGCTTTTTAGTTTGAATCTATCCCAGTTGTTTATTCTTGCTTTTATTTCTTGTGCTATGGGAGTCCTGTTAAGGAAATCTGATCCTGAGCCAACAAGTTGAAGATTTGGACCTACTTTTTCTTCTATAAGATGCAGGGTCTCTGGTCTGATTCCGAGGTCCTTGATCCATTTTGAGTTGAGTTTTGTGTAGGGTGAGAGATAGGGGTTTAGTTTCATTCTATTGCATATAGTTTTCCAGTTTTCCCAGCACCATTTGTTGAAGAGGCTATCTTTTCTCCATTGCATATTGTTGGAACCTTTGTCTAGTATGAGAAAATTGTATTTATTTGGGTTTGTGTCCATGTCCTCTATTCTGTACCATTGATCTACCTGTCTATTTTGGTACCAATACCATGCCGTTTTTGTTACTATTGCTTTGTAGTAGAGTTGAAGATCTGGTATTGCAATACCCCCTGCTTCGCTCTTGCTACTGAGGATTGCTTTAGCTATTCTAGGTTTTTTATTCTTCCAGATGAATTTCATAATTGCTTGCTCTATTTCTGCGAGGTACATCATTGGGATTTTAATTGGAATTGCATTGAATCTGTATAGAACTTTAGGTAGTATAGCCATTTTGACGATATTAATTCTGCCTATCCAGGAACATGGGAGATCTTTCCATCTTCTAAGGTTTTCTTGAATTTCTTTCTTTAGTGTTCTGTAGTTCTCATTGTAGAGGTCTTTCACCTCTTTTGTGAGATTGATTCCCAAGTATTTTATTTTTTTCGATGCTATTGTGAATGGAGTAGTTTTCCTAATTTCTCTTTCTGAAGATTCATCACTTATGTATAAAAATGCATTGGATTTATGAGCATTGATCTTGTAACCTGCTACTTTACTGAATTCACTTATGAGTTCTAAAAGTTTTCTGGTGGAATTTCCAGGTTCCTCTAAATATATAATCATGTCATCAGCGAACAGGGATAGTTTGAGTTCTTCTTTTCCTATTCGTATCCCTTTAATTTCCTTGGTTTGTCTGATTGCTCTGGCTAGAGTCTCAAGGACGATGTTGAATAGAAGCGGTGAAAGAGGGCATCCCTGCCTTGTTCCAGTTTTTAGGGGGAACGCTTTCAGTTTTTCACCATTTAGAATGATATTAGCCATGGGCTTAGCGTAGATGGCCTTTATAATGTTTAGGAATGTTCCCATTACCCCAATTTTTTCTAGTGTTTTGAGCATGAAGGGATGCTGTATTTTATCAAATGCTTTTTCTGCATCTATTGAAATAATCATGTGATTCTTAACTTTAAGTCTGTTGATATGGTGAATGACATTTATTGATTTCCGAATGTTGAACCAACCTTGCATCCCTGGGATAAAACCCACTTGATCGTGGTGCACTATCTTTTTAATATATATTTGTATGCGATTTGCTAAAATTTTGTTGAGAATTTTTGCATCGATGTTCATTAAGGATATTGGTCTGAAATTTTCTTTCCTTGATGTGTCTCTGTCTGGTTTAGGTATCAGGGTGATATTGGCTTCATAGAACGAGTTTGGTAGGGTTCCCTCCTCTTCTATTTCATGGAATAGTTTGAGGAGTATTGGAATGAGCTCTTCTTTAAAGGTTTTATAGAACTCGGCTGAGAACCCATCTGGTCCTGGACTTTTCTTTGTTGGTAGGCTTTTGATGACCTCTTCTATTTCATTGCTTGAAATTGGTTTATTTAAGTTGTGTATGTCCTCCTCGTTCAGTTTAGGTAGTTCATATGTCTCTAGAAATTTGTTGATGTCTTCGAGGTTTTCTGTTTTGTTGGAGTATAGATTTTCGAAATAGCTTCTAATTATGTTTTGTATTTCACTCGTGTCTGTTGTGATGTTTCCTTGTTCATTCCGAATTTTAGTAATTTGAGTTTTCTCCCTCTTTCTCTTTGTTAGTGTGGCTAAGGGTTTATCAATTTTATTTATTTTTTCAAAGAACCAACTATTTATTTTATTAATTTTTCCGATTGTTTCTTTTGTTTCGATTTCGTTGATTTCGGCTCTGATTTTAACTATTTCCTGTCTTCTACTACTTTTGGTATTGGTCTGCTCTTCTTTTTCTAGTGCTTTGAGCTGTAGTGTTAACTCGTTTATTTGTTGATTTCTACTTCTTTTTTTGAATGCACCCCATGAAATAAATCTTCCTCTAAGTACTGCTTTCATAGTGTCCCAGAGATTTTGATATGATGTGTCTTTGTTCTCGTTTACTTCTAAGAATTTTTTTATTTCCCTCCTGATGTCTTCTGTTATCCATTCATCATATAATAGTGTATTATTTAGTCTCCAGGTATTGGAGAAGTTTCTGTTTTTTATTCTGTCATTTATTTCTAATTTCAATCCATTATGATCTGATAGAGTACAAGGTAGTATCTCTATCTTCTTGTATTTACTAACAGTAGCTTTGTGGCATAAAATATGGTCTATTTTAGAGAAGGATCCATGTGCTGCTGAGAAGAAAGTGTATTCATTCTTTGTTGGATGGTATATTCTATATATGTCCGTTAAGTCTAAATTGCTGATTGTGTTGTTGAGATCTATAGTTTCTTTATTCAATTTTTGTTTGGACGATCTATCCAGTGGTGAGAGAGGTGTGTTAAAATCGCCTAGTATTATTGTGTTGTGGTCTATTTGATTTCTGGAATTGAGAAGGATTTGTTTGACGTACGTGGATGAGCCAATGTTCGGGGCATAGATATTTATGATTGTTATGTCTTGCTGATTTATGCTTCCCTTAAGCAGCATGTAATGTCCTTCTTTATCCCTTCTGACTAGTTTTGGTTTGAAGTCCACATTATCTGAGATGAGGATGGATACTCCAGCTTTTTTGCTGTGTCCGTGTGCATGGTATGTTTTTCCCCATCCTTTCACCTTTAGTCTATGGGTGTCTCTTTCTATGAGATGTGTCTCTTGCAGGCAGCATATTGTTGGATTTTTCTTTTTAATCCAATCTGCCAGTCTGTGTCTTTTGATTGATGAATTCAGGCCATTAACATTCAGGGTTATTATTGTGATATGATTTGTATTCCCAGTCAATTGACTCATATTTGTTTTTGACATGATTTGGTTTCTCCTTTATTTGGCTATTCCTTTAGGCTAGCGCCTCCTGTTGCTGATTTGCATCGTTGTTTTTCATCTCTTCCTCATGGAATATTTTGCTGAGAATGTTCTGTAATGCTGGCTTTCTTTTTGTAAATTCCTTTAGCTTTTGTTTATCATGGAAGGATCTTATTTCATCGTCAAATTTGAAGGTAAGTTTTGCTGGGTATAAGATTCTTGGTTGGCATCCATTTTCTTTCAGGGCTTGGTATATGTTGTTCCAGGCCCTTCTAGCTTTTAGGGTCTGGATTGAAAAATCTGCTGATATTCTTATTGGTTTCCCTCTGAATGTAATTTGATTCTTTTCTCTCGCGGCCTTTAAAATTCTGTCTTTATTTTGTATGTTAGGTATTTTCATAATAATGTGCCTTGGTGTGGGTCTGTTGTAATTTTGTATGTTTGGAGTTCTATAAGCCTCTTGTACTTGGTTTTCCATTTCGTTCTTCAGATTTGGGAAATTTTCTGTTATTATTTCATTGAATAGATTGTTCATTCCTTTGGTTTGTTTCTCTAAGCCTTCCTCAATCCCAATAATTCTCAAATTTGGCCTTTTCATGATATCCCATAGTTCTTGGAGATTCTGTTCATGATTTCTTACCATCTTCTCTGTTTGTTCCACTTTGTTTTCAAGGTTAAATATTTTGTCTTCAATGTCTGAGGTTCTGTCTTCCAGGTGTTCTATCCTATTGGTTATGCTTTCTATGGAGTTTTTAACTTGGTTTATTGTTTCCTTCATTTCAAGGATTTCAGTTTGGTTTTTTTTCAGTATCTCTAACTCTTTATTGAAATGATCTCTTGCTTCCCGTATTTGGTCTTTTAACTGTTGATTGGTGCGATCATTTAATGCCTGCATTTGCTCTTTCATCTCCTCCTTCAATGCCTGCATTTGCTCTTTCATCTCCTCATTAGCTTCCCTGATCGTTTTAATTACGTACATTCTGAACTCCCTTTCTGACATTTCTTCTGCTCTGCTGTCATTGGGTTTTATTGATGTAGTATCTAGGTTTGTTTGGGACATTTTCTTCCCTTGTTTTCTCATAATGGTCAGTTGTCAGTGGGACCCTGAGATATTGCAGTTTTCCACTATTGGCTTATAGTGTCCCAGTAGATTTCCAGTGTATCACCTCCCAGCCTTCAGTAGCCTGATGTCTTGGAGGAATCTGATAAAGCAGCTCATTCGAAGAATACTGCCCCTAGCCCCCTACTGGTTCCACGTTTTGGAACTGGCTCTGTGCGGAAATGCTCTCACTGTGGGCCTGCACCGTGCAGCTGGCCGTGTGGGAAGAGCCCACTGCCGGAGTGTGGAAGACTACCTTGGGAAGACTCAAGCTGCCCTGCCCGGCTCTGCTAAGCCACCTCTATCTGGGCCTGCCACCCGGGCTGAGCTTTACCCAGTGGGCAGACTCACCCGTGGCTCCACTTCAGTCCGAGTCTCTCAATGCCTCCCCTTCTTAACTCCTGGGTTCTGGAGCGACCGGGGGTGCAGTCTCCCTCTAGGCCGCCATCTTGGATCGCCCCGTGAAGAGAGCCCGCAGCCGGAGTGGGCAGAGCCGCCTGAAGAGGTCTCCGGCTGCCCTGTCCTTATCCCTGAGGCTGACTGCAGATCGAGGCTCTCCGCTGGTTCTTTGCAGGAGTACACTGCACTGCAGGGGCTCCGGGACTCGGAGCCTGCTCTGTTCAGACAGGCTCTCACTAGCGGGCCAGTTCCGTTCCGAGAACCTGGAGAAGCTGGCTGTGTGGGCGGGGCCCACCGCCGGAGTGCGCAGGACTGCCTGTGGATGACTCTAGCTGCCCTGCCCGGCTCCGATAAGCCACCTCTATCTGGGCCTGCCACCCGGGCCGAGCTTTACCCAGTGGGCAGACTCACCCGTGGCTCCACTTCAGTCCGAGTCTCTCAATGCCTCCCCTTCTTAACTCCTGGGTTCTGGAGCGACCGGGGGTGCAGTCTCCCTCTAGGCCGCCATCTTGGATCGCCCCCTTTTTTTTTTTTTTAAAGAATAAACTTACCATAGCAAACTAATAAAAAGTATATAATAGTTGAGAGTGTGTCTAAGTTTGGGGGAAAATACCTCCAACAAAAAGTTGAAATCAAATCTCTCCATACGCTAATTTTCATTGAAATTTATATTGCCACTGGGATATAAATAAGAATATAAATAATACAAAACTAAGAAGCTAACCTGCTCCAACATCGTTCAGCACCACTAGGCTTCATGACATAACTTAAGGAAAAATCTTTTCTGGAGCAATAAATACTCAACCTACACCTTTCAGAATTCTCCCTCAGAAAACAGGAGTTTGAATAAGGAAAAATATTCACCACAGATAATGTTGGCAGAGGCAAAAGAAACATGCACATAATTTAACAAAATTATTAGACACAGATTATAAATAGTTATCTATCTAAAAAAAATCCTAAAGTAATGAAAAGGAAAAAGTAAATGATAAAAGTATTGTGAGTCAATGAATTTCACAATAGCTTTCTACCAATTTACCCACATTAGGATGGCAATAATTTAATGAAGAAAAACAGCAAATGTTTTTGAAAATATAAATAAATTGTGAACTTCATACATTGTTTTTGTAAATGGTATAGCTACTTATGGAAAGCATTTTGATGGTGTCTACTGAGCACTGAATTACATATTTATGGGCAGTGGGAAATATAAAAGTGTGGGAATTGCATCAGTCTAGAAATTCAGAAAAGCTATTATACTCAAGTCAAAAATCTACAAGGCAGCAGGCTGGAAACTCAAGCATGGTCTCCAAGTTATTGTCTTGAGGCAGAATTTCTTTCCTGGGAAACCAACATTTTAGCTGATTGCATGAGTCTCATCCACACTCCGCAGGGTAATCTGCTTTCCTCAAACTCTACCTATTTGAATATTAATTACTCTAAAATTTACCTTCATAGGAACATCCAGATGGGTGTCTGACCAAACAACTGGGAACCATAGCCTAGTCACAGCAACACACGAATTACATCACCACCACAATCCAGGAGAAGCTTCTAGTGCAAAGTGTAGGGTCGAATCTCTTTCCTTTGTTGCAGCACATTTTGACATTGAGCCTTTGTCAGCCCAAGGTCTTGATCAACCTATTTTAGGCAGCTAGTATGAATTCGAAACACACATCACTGACCATTATTTCTGAAACATGATCAAGTCATAAGTGAAACAGCAGTTGAATATTATTTAAGAGGAAACTAGGACAAAGAATATTAGTTCATCTTTTATTACTATAACAAAAATATGAGACTGGCATTGATAAAGAAAAGAGGTGGATTTAGCTTAGAATTTTGGAGACTGAAAGTCTAAACAGCCTAGGGTCAGCTCCAGCAAGTATCCTCTTAACTGCATCACATCTTTGCCCTGGGAATATATAAGATCATGGCCAGGTAGATATAGTTGAGGGATATCTAAAAGATCTATTAGTTTTGAGACACTCATTTTACTGTTATGTATTAGTATGTCAAAGAAATATTGCAATGTGAAAAACTTAGTGGTTGATTTTAAATATTTGATATGTGTTAACCCATAAAATAAAGGAATGCAATGTAAGTTGGTATTTAATTTAGAACTTAATTATTTAGCAGTATTACTAGGAAGAAGCACACAAATAGAAAACAAATGATATATTCCTCTCCTCCTGGAACTTGAAATTTACTAATCAATCAAGGAAGTGATGTTAAATTATATTTCTTTTCTCATAAACCTTAACATTATTGAATAGAGAGCTACCACAAGGATGGCCAGTGCCATAAATGTTATATTTCACATAGCACAATCAAGATATTCATAACAGAGTAAGAAAACATACTTCATCTTATATTTTGAGAACTTTTATCTAGTTTCTTCCTTTAAAATACATTTAAAAGGAATAACACACACATCTGCTCAGTGGCTAAAGAAAGCAGGAGATGTATTTGGTAGTAAGTCAGGTCAAAATTCTCAAATGCAACTTGCCGGCAGCATTCTTAAAGTAGTCTGTTCTGAAAACCCATTCTTTGTGTACCTTAGGACATGTTTTTCATATGCTCAAAAATGCACTTATATTCATTTTCTTCCAAATATGTGGAGATGTTTTGTGACAAACTATAATAAATGCACAAGTTGCATTTCCCTTCAGTATGCTCCTTTTGTGTGCAGTACAGAAGAAATAAAAATGTTCAGTTAGTACGAGAACTTAAAACTTTACCAGAAATAGAACTCAAAAGCAATAGACAAAGAAATATCTGGTATTTAGGATTTGCCAAATTATATACAATGTTGGTAGGATTATTAAACTGATAGAATAATCTTTTCTAAGCTAATAGACATTTTAGATTCTTCTTATAAAACTCAATGTTGACCCTAAAATTGTATACATAGTAAATTATATACAAAATAATACAATGGAAAATGATGCATTTATGACTGTATTAGAAGTGGTAAAAATGGAGCAAAACCTAAATAGCTATTTATAGTTATTAATTAAATAAAATAAGATGTTTTATTTTCATAGAATTATTTTCAGGCATAACAGTGGTAATTGACATGGAATGTTTGTGTATCACTTCATTCTTTAAGATACTTGTGTGAATTCATGTGTAAGCACTATATGTAATATAATCATACAAACACGGAATGCTTATCAAAATATTATAGTATTTTATGCATGCAGTGTGATTATATGTTATGCATAATTAAAATATGCCTAATTTATTTATATATTTTTCTTAAATGATCCTGTACTATTTACATTATTAAATAACACCTAGATGAATTGAGTCATGTAGGGATTATCTCAATGTCAGCAGACTGTGACTTTAAATTTAAGTAGGCTTTGTTTGTTTCCTGTTTTAGAAAAACAAAACCACCTCATTCAAGAGTATGAACTGTTAAACACAGTGAAACCAAAATCTGATTTGCCTTAATTTGCTTAGTAATATCTTTCATTTCATCCATGTTTCATGTGAGTATTACTCTTCTTCACCCCAATGAGGTTGAGTGTGGTAAGGAATGAAAAGGGAAGTGGAAACAGGCAGAGGGAAGTGATGAGAGCATGGTGTCTCCTGCAAGGGACCTTCTGGACATAACATTCCATGCATTAAATAAAACTAAGTAAATAAAACTGAAGTTTGCTATATCTCAAATGGAACTTTCTTCCTATGTATGTAGTAAGAAAGTACTTAATGACAGAAAATGTGCACAATTATTAAATAGAGCCTTATAACCAAAGATTGTTCACAATTGAGATACATGGACTTGGTGAATAAGTGGTCCATCCTTGCTCTTCTTTATCTGTTCAATTTTAACAGGTAAAGAAAAGAAACCCTCTCATGCTCATGCACTGAGGCTTAGCCACTCTGAACACAGAAAAATGACTGAAATTTAATTTAGCAAGTACATTGGTTAATGTGTAGTCTTTCAATTGCACACCCCTTTCCCTTTTTGTAATTTTGAACAGCTCTGTGTAATAACAGTTGTTGAAATATTGGAGGTACAATGGTACATTTTTATACCCTAGGACAGAGTAGGGGTGTGTTTATCTATTCTTAAAATGGACTTAGGATTCTGTGGAACAGAATGCACAGTGTGAGTATAACAGACAGTTGGCTGGTGCTTCTTGACCCAAGCACAGGCCATAGTCTCTCTGAGTCACCTCCTGTTCCTGTGCACCTGACCTGCAGTGGCCCAGTGTGCACAGCATGTCTGCTTGGACCCTGCCATGGAGGGTGCAAGAACCCCCAATCCCCAACTCAGCTGTATCCAAGAAAGAACTTGAAATACACAGTCCTAGAGAGGAGGGTGAAGATGAGGATGGAAAAGTAGAGGAAGAAAAAAGAAGGGTCTTCTCATGGAAGAGAACAGCTAGTAGTACCACCAATAAGAATCAAAACAGCCCCAAGAAAGTCAATCTGAGGATAGTTCAGATGATGAAACTTTAATTAGATATTGGAGGAACCACCTACAGATAGTTACTGCTAAAGGAAACAGTAAAGAAATTCTGCCTGTGCTAACTTGGAGGAGGTCTCAGTAAAGCTAATTTCTAAAGAGGCATATGAATATTATCCTGCTTATGATTTAACTGAAAGAATTTCATAAGAACAACTGTATAAGAGCTATTTCTTGAGACTGGGGGCTGAGACAGATGACTTTTTCCATAGATTTGAAGATATGATTTATACCATCAGACCACAAAAAAAAGACCCTCTGGTTCACAAAGGCTAAAATATTTATTGTCTGCAGAAAAAGTTTGCCAATGCTTACTTCTGTATATTGAAGATTTGATGGATAGATTTTACCCAATAAAACTATTGATGAAACACTGACCCCCATGTGCAATGTATTCACAATATTCAGATTAATCTGAGGGTTCATTTTTTGAGCAATCAGGCATTGTGAACAAGTACCCCAAATCTACTGATGAGTAGTCCAACTTTAACAAGGCAGAGTGCCAGTGTGGCAGGCAGTTTCTTTTGTAACTCAAAGTAAGTTTTAAAACAAAATTGTGCTTAAAATATATCATTAAAATAAGTGCCTTAAATATATTGACTTAAATAAACCAAATACTAGAGAGCTGATTTCATTTTAATTGGTGGTATACTTCATTTTATAATTTGAAAATTTAAAGCTTCTCATATTTATGAGTATTTAAACTAACTAAAAATTGATATGACAATGCCATGCTAAATGCCCTTAACATGCACATTTAATATGGAATATGTTTATATAAATGTGCTCAGCAAATGCATTGCATGACTTCAATGTATGATGCATATATGGGATATACTCACCTTTATACATTTTGGATAATATAGAATACATGTCCTTAACAAATATGTATATGTACAAGTCCATCATGTTTTCCTGTTTCAGAAAGATACAGTAACAGAAGCAAAGCTATTAGATTTATGGAATAATATTTTGAAAGTCTGGTGCATGTTAATAAATCATTCTTCCAAAATTACTGACAAATTTCATCTATCAATAGGACATGAGAATGTCTTTATCCCCATAATTGCCAACCTTGGTTATTATTTATAATTAAACATGTATCAATATATAGGAAAATGTCATCTCATGGTTTATTTACATTTTTTTCTGATGAGCCTGAGGATGAATATCTTCAGTAAAAGCATAAATATGTTAATCTTGAATATTAGTCAAAAGTTATTTTTATGGGATAATAACAGCTATCTATTGGGAGTACTGCCTTTGTCATAGCCATCATGTGCTTCATTTTTCTTAAGAAAGCAACCATCAGTGATCAATAATTCTGTTCATTCTTTGTTGAATGAATTCATCAACATTATCATCAGTGTCCTCATCACTATGATGCAGGATTTGCGACACTTCCATCTTGTCAATTTTGTTCTTCTTCCTTTTTATTTCCACCTTTCATGAAAGTTCAAAGCCAAGAATAGTAGTTATGTTTAAGTAAGAAGAATTAATTTTGTTCTCATCACTGATTTCATCAACTGACTTAGTTTGATTGTCATGACATTAGTCGACAATAATACCCTTGGTTTTTAATTTTATACAGTCATTGAATTTTTGTCATTTCTTTTTGAGTCGAACAAACAACTTTCGTCAAAAGTGCAAAAAGAACAATTCTTCATTCTGTGTTTTTGTTTTTCTCCACTCTTTGCTACCTAACATTGCATACCATATGACTGGAAGAAGTAAAAAGATGACCCAAGATGTGCCCTGGATTTTACAAAGAACCTCTAGGATTAGGGAACGTGGCATTTTGGACTTTGATAGCAGAAGGAAGATTCTCCCTTGCTGCGCTGAGCTCTTTTCCTCCCACTGTCATTTGGTGTTCTTTTCTCATTTGGATCCTGGTATATCAAGAGTGAAGATGCTCATTCAAATACATAAACCAAGTTTTACCACAAAAGAAGAAGCAAAATAAAACTACTGCATTGCTAGAATGGATTCTGGAAACTGAGCTGCTTCCCAGATTTCACTTTCCATAACCATAGCAGGATCTCTAAGCAATTAGCCCCATTATCTACATGAGAGTAAACCCAATGTATCCATGGGAAATAGGAAAACCTCTTCTATTTTGATTTTTTCACACTTTTTATTTGGTGAACTGTAGTTGTACATAATGATGGGATTTGTTGCACATTCATACATGAGCAAAATATAAAAATATAATTTGACCCATATTGCTCCCCAGTCCTTCTCTCCTTTCTCCTAACCTTTCTCCTTTCCTCTATGGATCTCTCTTTAATTTCCATGAGATTTTCCCCCATAATTCTTTTCCTTTTTTCTCTCTAGCTTTCACATATGAGAGAAAAAATATGCCCCTTGACTTCTGAGAGTGACTTAATTCACTTAATATATAACATCAATTTTCCTGCAAATGACATAATTTCATTTTTCTTTATGGCTGAGTAAAACTCCATTGTGTATATACACCATGTTTACTTCACCCATTTATCGATTGATGGAAACCTTGGCTTGTTCCATCATTTGGTTATTGCCAATTGTGTTGCTATAAACATGGCATGCATATTTCACTGTAGTGTGATGACTTCAATTCTTCAGGAAAAATACCAATGAATGGCATAGTTGAGTCATATGGTGGGTCCAGGCCTAATCTTTTGAAAAGCCTCCATACTAATTTCCATTATATATCTATCTATCTATATCTATATCTTATCTATATATGGAATAATATTTTGTTTACCCATTTATCCATTGGCAGCTATCTATGCTGATTCCATAGTGTGACTATTGTGAATTATGATGATCATGGGTATGCATGCACCATTATAGTATGATGTCTTTATTTTTTTGGAAAGATACAAAGGAGTTGTAAGCTTTGTTATGTGGTCATTCTATACCTAGTCTTTTGAGGAGCCTCCATGCTGATTTTATAAAGGTTGAATAATTTACAACTCCCCAAAATGGATAGAATGTTCCTTTACCTTCCCATCCTCTCCAATATTTATTATTATTATTTATATTCTTGATGACTGCCATTCTGATGGCATGAAATTAAATCTCAGTGTAGTTTTGATTTGCATTTCCTGAATTGCTATAATGTAGGGTATTTTTTCATATATTTTTTGGCCAGTTTTATTTCTTCTTTTGAGAAGAGTTTTTTTTAGTTCATTTGCCTATTTATTAATTGGGTTATTATATTTTGTGGTATAAAATTTTTTGAGTTCTTTCTATATTAATCCTGTCAGAAGAGTAGATAACAAAGTTTTTCTCCCATTCTGTAGGTTCTCTTTCACATTCCTCTTTGTTTCCTTTTCTGTGCAGAAGCTTTTGAATTTGATGCCATCCCATTGACTGATTAACTCTTGGCATCATTCCCTGAGCTTTAGTGGTTCTAGAGAGAAAGCAGTTGCCTCTACCTAAATGTTGGAGTGTCAACCTGATGTTTTCTTCTAGGAGTTGTATAGGTTCTGTTCTACTTCCTAAATCTTTGATCCATTCTGAGTTGATTTTTGACCAGGGTATGAGACAAGATACTAATTAATTCTTCTGCACATGGAAAACCAGTTTTCCTAGCTCCTGTTGTTTAAAAGGATGACTTTTCTCTATTATGTTTTTGACACCTGGGGCAAGGATCAGATGTCTGCATGGGTATGTGTATGTCTCTGTCTTCTTTTCTGTACCATTGGTCTGTGTGTCATTTTTTAATGCCAGTACTATCTGATCTATTGGTCTATGTGTCTTTTTTATACCAGTTTTGTTACAATAGCTCTGTAGTATAATTTAAAGTCAGGTATTGTGATACCTCCAACATTTTTTTTTTTTTTTTTGCCTTGGAATTGCATTGGTTGTTCTAGGTACATTTTTGTTCCACATGAATTTTAGAATTGATTTTTCTGGTTCTGTGAAAGATGTGATTGGTGCTTTGTTGGGAATTGAATTGAATTGTAATCAATTGCTTTGCTCACATAAAATTGCATAAAATTGTTTTTAAAACTATGGCCACTTTAACAATCATTTTCTTTCTTCAATATTCTAGCTTTCATTGCAGAAGTCTTTCACCACCTTGGGTAGATATATTCCTAGGTTTTTGGTTTGTGTGTTTCTCTTTTGCAGTGATTGTGAATGGAATTGTCATAATTTTATTCTTCCTTATGTCTGAGTAATATTCTGTTGTGTATACGTACCACATTTCCTTTACTCATTCATCTATTGAAGGACACCTAGGTTGGTTCCATAGTTTAGCTATTTTGAGTTAAGCTGCTATAAATATTGATGTGGCTGTGTCACTGCAATATGCTGATTTTAAGTCCTTTGGGTATCAATGGAGGAGTGGGACCACTGGGTCAATTGGTGTTTTCTGAGGAATCTCCATAATGCTTTCTGAAGGGTTTGCATCAATCTGCAGTCACACCAATAATGTATGCATGGACCTTTTTCCACACAGTCTCACCAACATTTATTGTGGGCTTGTACTCCTGATGATTGCCATTCTGACTGGAGTGAGATGGAATCTTAGAGTAGTTTTGATTTGCATATCTCTAATTGCTAGAGATGTTGAGCATCTTTTCATATATTTGTTGATCCATTGTATATCTTCCTCTATGAAATGTTTGTTCAGTTCCTTAGCCCATTTTTGATTGGGTTATTTGGTGTTTTTTCTTTTTCTTTTTTTTTTTTTTTTTGGTGTTAAGTTTCTTGAGTTCTTTATCTGTCCTAGAGCTTAATGCTTTATATG
Organism: Sciurus carolinensis; assembly: GCF_902686445.1. NCBI lineage: Eukaryota > Metazoa > Chordata > Mammalia > Rodentia > Sciuridae > Sciurus > Sciurus carolinensis. Next base: position 1,824,677 of record NW_025920130.1, on the reverse strand, counting down.
AGGTGCATGTGGTAAAGATTTTCTCCCAATCTGTAGCCTCTGTGTTCACATTATTGATTGTTTCTTTTGCTGAGAAGAAGCTTTTTAGTTTGAATCCATTCTATTTAGTGATTCTTGATTTAAATTCTTGCACTTTAAGGGTGTTGTTAACCCTTCCTTGTTAAGGAAGTCAGGTCCTAAGTCAACAAGATGAACATTTGGGCCTACTTTTTCTTCTAGTAGTTGCAGAGTTTCTGTTGTAGTACCTAAATCTTTGATCCACTTTGAGTTGAGTTCCATGTAGAGTGAAATATAGGGGTTTAATTTCACTTTGTTACATGTGACTTTTCATTTTCCCCATCACCACTTGTTGAATAGGCTATCTTTGTCTAGTGTAAGATAACTGTATTTATTGGGTTTTATAATGCAAAGGGACAATGGATGCTAATTCAATTGGCCACCCAGAATGTGGACACGGCACTGCAAGTCCACAGATGCTGGGCAGCACTCTGTCCTCATGAACCCGGGTATTGGCTCATCACAGCAGGCAGGCACTAGGTTTGCCCTGAAGTCTGACCCTCACCTTGGGCCTTGGGCTGTCTAGGACCAGGGCACCATATGACCTCACAAGGCTCCCTCCTGGGTTGTCAGGTGCAGGGCACGCCATGGGGGAAGGCAAGAGTGGATGAACTGCAAGTACATGGGGAATATCCCCTAGGTTCTTACCACTCCCCCGCACTTTCTCTGCAGCTGTTCCTCCCCCTCCCATGTTACAACCCAGCTTGTCAGTCTGCGATCCTAACGAGCCATTGGTTTCCTCATCAATCTGCATTCAGCAGCCATTGGCCTGAACCCTAGCCTGTGAAACTTCCTCATCAGCTATTGGCCCAATCATCAGTAGCCCATGAAATTTGACTACTTAGGAGAAGCTCCCATACCATTTTCTCTCTCTCTCTCTCTCTTTCTCTCTGTCTCTTTCTCTCTTCAGGGCAGAACACTATTCATCTGCCTAATAAAATCTCTTGCATGAATTCCTGTATTCAGAGTGTTTTTCTGGGTACTTTCACTTTTCAGGTTTGTCTCTGTGTCTTCTATTCTGTTCCATTGATCTACTTGTCTGTTTTGGTGCCAACTCCATGCTGCTTTTATTACTACAGTTCTGTAAGACTGTTTGAGGTCTGGTATTGTGATGCTTCCTGCTTCACTTTTTTTGCTTAGCATTGTTTTGGCTATTCTGAATCTCTTAGTTTTCCAAATGAATTTCATGATTGCTTTTTCTATTTCTATAAAGAATATCATTGGGATTTGCACTAAATTTGTATAATGCTTTTGGTAGTGTGGCCATTTTGACAATATTAATTCTGCCTACCCACGTGCATGGGAGGTCTTTCCATATTCTAAGGTCTTATTCAATTTCTTTTTTTAGTGTTCTGCAGTTTTCATTGTGGAGATCTTTCATCTCTTTTGTTAGATTGATTCCCTAGTTTTATTTGTTGTTGTTGTTGTTGTTGTTTTAAGCTATTGTAAATTGGGTAGTTTTCTTAATATCTCTTTCAGTGGATTCATTACTGATGTATAGGAATGCATTTGATTTTTGTGTATTAATTTTATATTCTACTTCCCCTTCTGAATTTATTTATGAGCTCTAGAAGTTTTCTGGTGGAATGTTTTGGATCTTCTAAATATACAATCATGTCATCCCCAAATAGTGATACTGTGAGTTCTTCCGACCCTGTTTGTATACTTTTAATTTTTTTCCCTCTGTCTAATTGCTCTGGCTAGAGTTCAAGGAAGAATAGAGTTATTTTATAATGGGTAGAGTGGAGTGAAGGGAGGGAAGGGTTATGGGGATAGAAAGGATAAGCAAGTGAAACAGACATTATTACCTCATGTAAATATATGACTGCATAACTGATGTGATCCTATAATATGTACAATGAGAAAAATGAAAAAGTATACTCCATTTATGTATGATTTGTGATTTACATATTCTACTGTCATGTATAAATAATTAGAACAAATAAGAAAAATAAAAAAAAGACACACTCCAAGTGACTGACTTCCCCCAAGCACAAACTACCTGCCTACAGTTCCCATCTAGCTAATCCATCAGTGGATTAATGCACCCATTAGCTTACCACTGTCGTGATATAATCACTTAACCTCTGAATGTTCTTGCATTGTGTCACACATGAGTTTTTGGAACACCACATATCCAAACCATAACACCAGGCATTTAGTTTCTCTAAGTGACTGTTTACTTTAAACCCAGTCCTAGATCTCTGGTGTCTGGAAGGCAACTTGACCAATGCCCTAGCCAAAGTTGGCCACTCATCTGCCCCTGGTGCCTCCTCCCATTGCCTTTACCCCTCAGGGAAGTAGGTGGCTGCAAGCTGCAACATGAAAAAGGTACTCCAGCCTGGGAAAGGGTATCACCTAGGGAGGATGGACAGCTGAAGGGACAGCCTCTTCCTTGACCTGTGGTGAGCAGCTCTGGTGTGGTAAAGGACTTCCTGTCCTCACACAGGTAGTGCTACAGTGATGGAGCATTTCTAGTAGTGCCTCTGGGCTGCTTAGGTCCCTAGAGCACAGGGACCCAGAAAGAAAGAATTGGAAGGGGCAGAGAGCAGAGGAAGAACAGGTCCTAGAGCTCTCTATCCTTTCAGATATCCTAGTCAGGCTCCCAGAACCCATTCAACCCAGGGATCTAGGGACTCCCATGAGGCCATCTGTGACTGTCAGGTGAAACAAGGTGACTTTGGTGGTGCTGAACCTGGACAGCACCTGTTTGGCCTTCCAGGTGCTCAGGAAGGGCTTCCTTAGGCACAATGCTCAGTAATTTTTGATCCAGCACCAAGACTCTTAGGTTTCATCCAGGTCCACCTGTACTGTGCTGCAAGCTGTGCCTCAGGAACCCAAGGTGAAGTCTTCTCTTCCTAGCAGACAATCTACTGGGACTTGGCTGTGCCCTGACCAATGTCATCTCCCAGCACCACCTCTGGGACTGTGTGTCTCAATCCTCCACCTTTTTCTGGGCAGAGAACCTGGTGCTGTCTAGAGCAAAGATGCAGATGTCTCGATTCCAGGAACTGCCGCAAAGCATTTGGTGTTGCATGGGAATGGTTCCTTGTCTCCTTCTGGAATAGTCCCTCAAAGAGAATGGCTCCCCTAAGTCCACCCTCTGCTGTCCATCACAGAAGAAGCTCCTCCAAGTCTTTGCTCCCTTCATCTGCATGTTATAAATAAAAGAGAGTTGGCTACTCCATGTTGTTAGAGGCCAGAGCTGGTATGGCCAGACCTGTCATGGCCCCTCTCATTTAAAAAGAGTATTGACTCTTGTGCTTTTATTAATTGGATGTTTATGAGTAATTGATTGACTTATAGCCAACATCATCCTCCAGCAGTTAACCCTTTTTTATCCACACTTGATGTGACTAAGAGATCCCCACAGGAAAGAACTCCTTTCCAGATTCACAAGTGTTCTATGAATGTAGGAAAAAGTACTTAGTGTCCCTGGTAAGAGAAAAAATGTAACTTAAATGATAAATGAAACAATGATTTTTCAGCTGCAAATTTGTGAGGAGAAAGAGCAGTGGTACTTACACTGCACAAAGTTTTAAATTGCTTAAGATGTTTCAAATATACTATAGTACTACATGTTTTAATAATGTGTATGTCTCTACTCATTGATTCTATTATATTAAATATCTTTAGGAAATAATAAGAGATAATACAGTTTCTTTTTCTCAGCACTGCATAAAATAGCCAAGTATTAAGAAGCATCCACATTACTGCTGGTATAAATAAAACAGTGCATTCCTAACACTGGGATTTTATATGGCCCATGAAGGTGGCAAAATTATAAATGAATGTTGACATAAGAAGAAGTTATTTTGCATATCAACTAAAATAAAACTAGTTTGACTATACATACAAAAATAGATCATGGTCTTGTGTCAGTCATGAATATATAGAAAATGTGTTAAAATTTGCTATTTTCAGGCATTTACATATAAGTAAAAATTTCCTTTTTATCAATGGTCATTTATTTCCAATATTTGACAATTTATCCTTATCTTTTTATTTGTTTCTAGCTTAGTTTCATTGATAGCAGAAAATATAGCCTGTATTAAGTAAATATTTTTATATTTTCTGTGTTCTGCTTGTTTTCACCTACCACAGGGTATGTTTTTGCAAAAATCCACATTTGCTTCTCCTTTTCTCTTTTATTTTCTGTTATTTTTATAATGACTATGTGTAAAAGTTCTAGTGAAGGCTTCTTCTTAATAAAATAATCCTCAGGAAATCAGAGATATAAATCTTGTGCAGCTAAGATTCTTACTTTCTACGAACTTCTGTGTATGTGTGTATGTGTTTGCATAGATTGCTAAAATCTGCCAATTTTTAACCTCTTCAGAAGTGAAAGGAGTCAGTTCATCCATGGTTGTAGATATTTCCTACATTTACATTTATATATATCCATGGTTTTTACATATAGATTTATTACTTATATGTAATTGCAGGTTTATTATTTTGTTTTGGTTGCATCCTTATGAAAATAAGAGTAATTATAAATGATTATTACTACTACAAAAGTATTGATTTATTTATAAAAGTATTGCTTAAAAATACTAATACCCCAACTGGATTTCTTTCCGTTTATTCAA